>NW_006159986.1:2463734-2485032 GCF_000334495.1 Tupaia belangeri chinensis | reverse complement strand
CCTTTTTTTTTTTTTTTTTTTTTTTTTTTTCTTTCTTTTCTCATTTAGCACTCATGGAAAATAAGTGGAGTTGATTGGACAGATTCTCTTTTTTTCAGATCCAAAGAAAAAGCGTAGATCTGCTTCAAAAGTAAGAGGGAATTTATGAAACTCATTGTAAACAGTAATATATAAGGTGAAGGTACAAATAAATAATAAAAAGTGTCGGCTGAAAATAACCAACTCTAAAAAATTAATAATTAATGTGGTTTATTTTCAAGCAGAATATGAGTGACCTAGGCACTGAGAGGAGGCAAACATGTCTTTCTTGGGTGATCAGGTACAAGAGTTCTTTTGATTTTGAGAGTGACAGACAAAATCAGTGAAAAGTTTTTCATTGGTCTGGCTCATAAAGGCAGGACATGTGAAAGCGGGAGTGTGTAGGTTATAGGTGAATTTTACAATTTTAAGGTTGGTCATTGGAGGGAAAGATCTGTGTCTCGGGAAGAGATTTGTAAAAGAAATGCTTAATTTACATCTCAAGGAAAGGTATGTTTTGTGTCTTGGGAAGAGATAAGTCAAAGAATATATTGTAATCAGTTGAAGATATATCTCAAAGATTCTATGTCAGGGACAGGACATAGAAAGAATCCAGTTAATGGAAAAAAATGGTCTGTTAATGTTTGTGGGCATGAATCCCCCCAGGCCCTCTGGAAAGGACTTTGGAAAAACTAGGAAAAAGCAGTCAGACTTCTGTCCACAAAAGAATTAAACAAAGACATATTTCATAATTCTTCAGTGTGTTACCCAGCTAAACCAAACTACACTTGAAAGACACATCAAGGAAGCAAGCAGGCCAGCGAGAAGAGTCTATTGATCCTCAGAGAGAAACCTCCAGAGGGCCGAAGCATAAGACTGGCCCCAGCAGGAAGTCCTGAGGCCCTTGCAGGTTATCTGTAACTGGGTAAAACATTTTCCTAATTCTCTCTGGTGTCACTTCTAATTATGTTGCTGGAATGAAACAAGTGTTGACTGAAAATAACCAATTCTAAGAAAATTAATAATTAAGAAGTAATGCAGTTTATTTCCAAGCAGACATATGAGTGACATAGGCCTGGAGAAAAGGCAAACATGCCTTTCTTGGGGTGATCAGGTATAGGGGTTCCTTTTATTTGATTTTTGAGAGTGACAGACAAAATTAGTGAAGATATTTCCATTGGTCTGGCCCAAAAAAGGTAGGACATGTGGAAGTGGGGAGCGTGTAGGTTATAGGTGGGTTCCACGATTTTAAGGTTGGTGATTGGAAGGGAAGATCTGTATCTTGGGAAGAGACAAGCAAAAGAACATATTGCAATCAGTTTAAATATACATCTCAAAGATACTATGTCAGAGACAGTACATAGGAAGAATCCTGTTAATGGGGAAAAGAAATGGTCTGTTAATGTTTGTGGGCATGACTCGCCCTACGCCTTCTGGAAAGGACTTTAGAAAAATAGAAAAAAGCAGTCAGACTTTTGTCCACACAAGGAACATACTATTTGTTTTAATACCTGTTCTCTCCCCAGGGTTTATAGGGCTTGATTATCATTAAAAAGTATGGTAGGGGGCACTTACTGATGAATGGAGAGACCTGGTCCTCAGGCCTCACATGGTGACATCATTGTGTGACCTTGGTAAACCCTCACAACCTCAGCTGTAGATGAGCAAATAGGTGTATATATTCTCTGCAGATTCTTCAGATGCAATGACTAATCCCAAATAAATTATAAAAATAAAAATTGTAAAGGATTCTTTTAGAGAGTTTTTACCCTCAATGTAAAAATCGAATTAGGACTAGAAAGATGAGGAGGGTGTTCCAGGTGAATGAGGAGACATCAACAACCAGGGCAAGAAAACCCAGGTTCTACTCAGGAGAAAATGACTAAACCAGTGTGACAGGGACCCAAGATTCTATAATACTCATCCTCACACCAAACCCCACAAACCTGCCTTTAAGTGAGTTGTAGAATGAGATGTCTGGGAAGCAGATGACTATTGGTGTACACCAGAGTGGTGCTATTAACCTGTTACTGTCACATCTGTGTATTCTAATAAGCCAAGTCACTCTTTGGATGGTACTCATGAGTCTTTGGAGGTCAGGAATAAAGTACAGAAAATACATTCTTTTCTCTTTTGTAACTTGGGTACATTTCAAACAAACTCATGAAAATTGAATCCTATGACTATATTTGGTAATAATGAGCAAAAAATAGAATGAAATAGTTGAGGTATATATACATAAATATGCATGAGATGAGATGGCACCCAAAAATACTTAGTCAATATTAAGCCCTCACTTAATTGGCCAGAAAATTAAGAAGGAATGCTCTTGTGTCCTAGGGGTCATCAGCACCTGGCCTGGGTATATAAAGGGCCCAGTGGGGAAGGAAGACATTCACACCTGACAACACTCACCTCCTCTCAACAGCCCACCCCAGAACAGCACCAGACACCACCATGACCGTGACATAGGCCTGGAGAAAAGGCAAACATGCCTTTCTTGGGGTGATCAGGTATAGGGGTTCCTTTTATTTGATTTTTGAGAGTGACAGACAAAATTAGTGAAGATATTTCCATTGGTCTGGCCCAAAAAAGGTAGGACATGTGGAAGTGGGGAGCGTGTAGGTTATAGGTGGGTTCCACGATTTTAAGGTTGGTGATTGGAAGGGAAGATCTGTATCTTGGGAAGAGACAAGCAAAAGAACATATTGCAATCAGTTTAAATATACATCTCAAAGATACTATGTCAGAGACAGTACATAGGAAGAATCCTGTTAATGGGGAAAAGAAATGGTCTGTTAATGTTTGTGGGCATGACTCGCCCTACGCCTTCTGGAAAGGACTTTAGAAAAATAGAAAAAAGCAGTCAGACTTTTGTCCACACAAGGAACATACTATTTGTTTTAATACCTGTTCTCTCCCCAGGGTTTATAGGGCTTGATTATCATTAAAAAGTATGGTAGGGGGCACTTACTGATGAATGGAGAGACCTGGTCCTCAGGCCTCACATGGTGACATCATTGTGTGACCTTGGTAAACCCTCACAACCTCAGCTGTAGATGAGCAAATAGGTGTATATATTCTCTGCAGATTCTTCAGATGCAATGACTAATCCCAAATAAATTATAAAAATAAAAATTGTAAAGGATTCTTTTAGAGAGTTTTTACCCTCAATGTAAAAATCGAATTAGGACTAGAAAGATGAGGAGGGTGTTCCAGGTGAATGAGGAGACATCAACAACCAGGGCAAGAAAACCCAGGTTCTACTCAGGAGAAAATGACTAAACCAGTGTGACAGGGACCCAAGATTCTATAATACTCATCCTCACACCAAACCCCACAAACCTGCCTTTAAGTGAGTTGTAGAATGAGATGTCTGGGAAGCAGATGACTATTGGTGTACACCAGAGTGGTGCTATTAACCTGTTACTGTCACATCTGTGTATTCTAATAAGCCAAGTCACTCTTTGGATGGTACTCATGAGTCTTTGGAGGTCAGGAATAAAGTACAGAAAATACATTCTTTTCTCTTTTGTAACTTGGGTACATTTCAAACAAACTCATGAAAATTGAATCCTATGACTATATTTGGTAATAATGAGCAAAAAATAGAATGAAATAGTTGAGGTATATATACATAAATATGCATGAGATGAGATGGCACCCAAAAATACTTAGTCAATATTAAGCCCTCACTTAATTGGCCAGAAAATTAAGAAGGAATGCTCTTGTGTCCTAGGGGTCATCAGCACCTGGCCTGGGTATATAAAGGGCCCAGTGGGGAAGGAAGACATTCACACCTGACAACACTCACCTCCTCTCAACAGCCCACCCCAGAACAGCACCAGACACCACCATGACCGGCTCCTGCTGTGGCTCCTGCTGTGGCTCCTGCTGCTCCCAGAGCTGTGGGGGATGCTGCCAGCCCTGCTGCTGCCGCGATCCCTGCTGCTGCCGCCCCGTGGCCTGCCAGACCACCGTGTGCCGCCCCGTGACCTGCGTGCCCCGCTGCATTCGGCCACCCCTGCCGCCGCCCCATCTGCTGTGATCCCTGTGGCCTGCAGGAAGGCTGCTGCCGCCCCATCGCCTGCTGCCCCACGTCCTGCACTGCTGTGGTCTGCCGCCCCTGCTGCTGGGCCTCCACCTGCTGCCAGCCCATCACTGTGCAGTCCCCCTGCTGCCGGCCCCCCTGCTGCCAGCCTGCCCCCTGCCGCATGACCTGCAGGACCTGCCCCACCTGCCCCTGCTGAGACCTCTGCTATCCCCACAGAGCAACACTCTAGGGCCTAAGCACCTATTTGACATTTTAATCAAGTTGAAACAAAGGTAGATTTTTTGTTTTTTGGTTTTTGTTTTTTCCAGAAGGAAACAATGGTTGTTTTTATATCCTACGGGGAGACAGTCTGATACTAGTAGATGTCCGTCCCTACCCTCAGCCAAATTCCCAGGTGTCTAATCAGCAGAAGTCATCCTGGATGGGAACATGACCTTTAAAAGTCCCTGCAGTCTACTTTTTCAACTCATTCTGAACTCTGACTGGTTTTGGTTGCTTAAACCCTCACCACCATATTTTATAATGTGTTGCCAATAAACTGATTTTTCCTGGCATAGCAAACCATCTTGATTCATTCATTAACACATCTTTATTAGTGTACACAGGTGAGCAGGATTTTAGACTACACGACAGCCAAAGCTCAATCTAAGCAAAACCTTAACCATAGAAATCCCATTCATTTAGCCATTCAGTAGCTGTTTATCAGGGACCTGAAATAATCAACAGACCATGCTTAATAAGAGAGGAACAAGCCACCTCTCTTACAGATGAGGAGCTTACAGTCTAGTGGGTTAGACTATTAAATTACCAGCAATAGCGAAGAGGGGTAGGAGTGGGAATAGCATATGCTAAGCCTAGAAAGGCCACTGCAGTAAGCTGACCAGCATGTCATATCTCATCCTCTTATGATTTCTAGAGTAACATTTTTCAAAATGTAGTCCATGCATCACCCATATCAAAATCTCCCGAGATACCTAGTAAAATGTACATCCTCTGATCCAAACCAAACCTACTGAGTTAAAATTTCCTGTGATAGGGCCCTAGAATATGGGGCTTTTATCATCACTTGGATGTGATTCTCATGCACATTAGAATGTCAGGACTATTATCTTAGAGGAAGATCTGGACTTGACGCCCTGAGGGCTTAGTAACTATGTCTCTCAAAGCCTTCCAAAACCATTCACAAGACCAAACCATAATGAAGACACTCAGTATTATGAAAAAAAGAGATAGGGACCAGCAGATGGTGTAATGGTTATGTCACTGGACTCCCACATGGTCAACCATGGTTTGAGTCCTGGACCCAGTGGCTTGAAACTCATACTGGGAGCATGTGTGAGAATGCCCAAAATCCTGAGAGGAGAATGGAGGAAAAGGATTGTGGCATGGTCATCCCTCCTAGGGGATGATTTCTCACTTTCTGTCTCTCTCTGTCTTTCTAGCAAGCTCATGTGCCCTAAAGCAAAAAATCTTTCTGAAAAAAAGATATTTGGTAATAAAATTGAGACAGCATCTCCTAAACTGTAAGGAGCAATTTAGAGAAGAAATGCTCTTAAATTAAGGTGTAAACAGAAAGCATCTTGAGCTTGTCATGAGTGGAATAAAATGACAATAAAAAGGAGATGTGAAGGGAGAAAGAGATGAGGGACTCAAGAAAAAGTGAAGAGGAGGCAAGACAATGAATAGGAAGGAAGGTGAAGAAGAAGATGCTGCAAGAGATGGGGATGAAGAGGAAGAGAGGACAAAAAGAGAGATGCTAGGAATCTTGGAATGAGTACCTGAAGGCGGTGTAGGAAAGCCACCCAGAGTAGTCTTCAGGTTGCTCACGAGACAGGCAATCTGTGCACATCAGGCTCTCTAGGGCCTGCCCTTTGCCATTTCCCAGATTCATGTCTCCCCACTCCCCACTACATTTTGATTCAAGCCACACTGAACATTTCATAATGATGAACATTTGTACTTCAAAATCTCTTTGCTTTTGTTCATATTCTTTAATTTATCTGGAATACTCTTTCACTTGCCCCTCCCCTCTATCGTGTTCATCTACCTAACACTGACTCATTTCTAAGGTTCAATTTAGTCTCCTCTAGTAGTTCTGCCCTAACCCCAGCACTACACAGAATCGCAGGCATGTGCACATGCACACCCACCACATGCACACACATACACCAGTCTAGTCAAGGGTCCCTAGCATCCTGAGCTTCTCTCCCTCTTCAGTCATTATGTCTAGATGATCTATTTCTCTGCAAACACACACGCACGCACACACACACACACACACACACACAGTTTATTTCAGCTCCCAGTGCTGAGTTCAAAGTTTACTATACCATTGATGCTTGAATTTATATGCCGAATCAAACTAAATTGAGAGAAAATTGTCTTTATGACAAGAATTCTAAAAGATAGACGTTTACTTACAGTAAGAACTTCAGATGTGCACAGATTGCCTGTCCTGTGAGCTGGAGAGACAGAGAGAGAAAGTGAGAAATCACTTGGGGTTGGCCACACCACCATTCCTTCTCCTCCCATCTCCTCTCCAAACCTTGGGCAAACATGCATACACTCCTGGCATGAGTTTCAAGCTGTATGGTTCAGGACTCAAGCTACAATGAGCCATGTGGGAGTCCAGTGCCTTAACCACTAAGCCACCTACTAACCCCTCCCAATTTTAATAATCCCATCTTCCCACCTCATATGCAATCACAATACTCAGCAAACAAACCCAAGTGTCTACTACAAAAACTAATAATAATAATTAATTCCTTTGTGAATATTTTCAATAGATTTTGAGTGACTTAATACAAAGTGGTTATTGGGAACCAGCAGTTAGCGTAATGGCTATGTCGCTGGACTCCCACGTAGTCGACCACGGTTCGCATCCGGGACCCGGTGGCTTAAAACTCATGCCAGGTGCATGTGCGTGCATGCCCAAGATCCTGAGAGGAGAATGGAGGAGAAGGGATTGCAGCGTGACCATCCCCCCGGGGGGTGATTTCTCGCTTTCTGTCTCTATGTCTCTCTCCGTCTGTCTGGCAAGGGCATGCACCCTATAGCAAAAACCTCTCAAAAAAAAAAATACAAAGTGGTTATGTCACACCTAGAAAGCAAGAAATAGCCTGATTTCAAGGGTTTTTTTCCAAGATAATACTCAGGGAAGGGCATTCAAAAAGGCATAAAAGGAATAAAATACTCATTTCATTTGACCTTATTGTTCCATTAAAAGGTTTGTGGTGAAAAGGGAACCCTACCCTGTTGGTGGGAATGTAAATCAATACAGCCCCTGAGAAAACAATATGAAGGTTCCTAAAAACCTACAAAATGACCATATGACCTACTAATCCCACTCCTTGGTATTTACTCAAAGGACAGGAAAACATTCAGTCAGAAAGCCACTTGCATATCCATGTTTACTGCAGCATTATTCACAATTGCTAAGACATGGAATCAACCTAAATGCCTAAGAAATGTTGACTGGATTGAAAAATGTGGCCCATATATGTTATAGAATACTACACAGCCATAAGGAACAATGAGACCTTGTCATATGATACAAAGTGGATTAATATAGAAGATTTAATACTAAGCAAAGTAAGCTAGACTATGAAAGAAAAACACTGTATATCCCCACTTGATACATACCAAGTGTCTGTACTCTATGGCAGAAATAGAAAGATCTAAAGATATAATCGTAGAAAGAACAAGTGTAGATACCAGGGACTCTATGGGAGGGGAGTGGATAGGAGAAAATGAGTAGGAGGGACAAACGGAAGAAACACTCAATAAACATAAGAATGTAAGATTTTCTGTTGAAAATGATGTGTGTGGGGTCACATATCACACAATGGGTGCTGTGGTGGTTAAGGTGCTAGATTCACACATGGCTGACTACAGTTCAAGTCCCAGACTGAGAGTCTTGAAAATCATGCTGACAGCATGTATATGCATGCCCAAAATCTCAGGGGGAAATTGAAGAAGGGACTGAGGTGTAGCCATCTCCCCCAGGGGGTGATTTCTCGCTTTCTCTCTCTGTGTCTCTCTTCAGAGAACATACACCCTAGGGCAAAAAAATTGAAAAGAAGAAAAAAAGAAAATTATGTGTATAATAATATCTTTGGTTTGATTATTAAATACTGTATGCATACTTTGAAAAATCACATTGTGTGTACTATAGAGATACACAATGATTAAGTGTAAATAAGAAATTATAAAATAAAAATATTCTAAAAACTTTTCCTTTAATTACTTTACCTACCTTGTCTTGCCTTCTTGAAATTTATGATTACTGTGTAATAGAAAACTATCTAAAATGTACATTATTTTTCTTTCCTTTCCATCCCCACTCTCAAATAGTATAGCACCATTTACACAGTAAATGTCTCATAAAGTAATTATGAATTATAGGCCAAATTATATGCAAAAATCACTCTACTGGCTTTGGTGATTACTTCTTCATAAACAAGGTGAAATAATATGTTGTTTTATAGAAGCACTAGGCCATTCTTTCCATAGCATTATCAATACACATTTCCTTTAATGAGCCATTTCAGTTTTTTCAGAAATTCTTGCTTGATCTCAATGTCAATCAGAAATCAGGCCTGTGACTCACACCTAATTATAGATGGTGAACAAGAGGAAAGTGTGATGGTGACAACACTGAATTCTTCAAACCTTCAACTTGTCATAGGACACAATCTGGAAGGATTGACTGATTATGAGCAACTTTACTAATGATATAAATCATGAAGTGTTCATTCAAAAACAGACCAGTAGGGAGGAAAAGCACCCTTCACTGGTGGTGGAATTGCTGCCTCAGCAATTGAATCCAGAGCTCTTATTTCAATGGGCAACCACAACTCTAGGAAATGACATTGTGTCCTGGGGGTCATCAGCACCTGGCCTGGGTATATAAAGGGCCAGGAGAGGGAGAGCACATTCACACCTGACACCACCCAGTTCTTCTCAACAGCCCACCCCAGACCAGCACCAGACACCACCATGACCGGCTCCTGCTGTGGCTCCTGCCGCTCCCCCAGCTGGCCAGCCTTGTTGCTGCCGGGATCCCTGCTGCTGCCGCCCCGTGGCCTGCCAGACCACTGTGTGCCGCCCCGTGACCTGCGTGCCCCGCTGCACGCGCCCCATCTGCCAGCCCTGTCGCCGCCCTATCTGCTGTGACCCCTGTGGCCTGCAGGAAGGCTGCTGCAGCCCCATCACCTGCTGCCCCACATCCTGCACTACTGTGTCTTGCCACTACCCCAGGTGCTGTGACCCCTGCTGCGTGCAGGAAGGCTGCTGCTGCCCCATCTTCTGCTGCCCCACATCCTGCACTGCTGTGGTCTGCCGCCCCTGTTGCTGGACCTCTACCTGCTGTCAGCCCATCACTGTGCAGTCCCCTTGCTGCCGCCCCCCCTGCTGCCAGCCAGCTCCCTGCCGCATGACCTGCAGGACCTGCCCCAGCTGCCCCTGCAGCTGCTGAGCAGTTCAAAGCAAAACATTCCCAGGTATTCAGAAATCTGTGCAAACTCTTCCTGTCCTTGCTACTTCAGATAAAAGATTCCTGCTTTGCAACTCAACAGTGACTACATGTCAATTTTCTCATATAATTATGAAACTAATCCTGGACCTATTTGACAATTTCTAGAAAAATTCCAGCTTTCATCATTTGAACTCCTGGCTTGGAAAAATAAAAATGACTAAACAAAGATCAAAGTTCTTTTTTAATGGAACTCTGGCTCACTGACTGAGTCATCATTATTTTTCTGCTATTTCCAGGTTCTCATATGGGATATTTTTCCAGGATAACATCATTTTATGCTGTGTTTTGCATAGTAAAAAATAAATAAATAAAATTTTATTTCTGGGGAAGCAAATGTTTCTTTCTACTGTTTATTGTTTTTATTGTTTAGATTATGGTGCGTAGAATCAGAAGAATTTTTTAAATATACATTTAATCACTATACATCACTTTGCTTATATACATTTAACCACTATACATCACTTTGCTTGTAAGTAGAATTTACCCAACATGAAGACAGCTTTCTCCACCGCCAAGGAGTGCACCCAAATGTCAAAATAAATAGCTAGCTACACCCTGAATCACAAATCCTCAGTCAGCACCCAATCCCTCTATTGTGCAACCTATATAAAACCTAGGCTATGACATATTTTCAGCTGTTATGTCCACTCAGTTACTTCACCTGGAGGAGGATCCCCATGCCCTATTTAGGGCTCGAGAACTCAGACAACCACCCAAAAGAGCAACAGTTTCCACTAATATTAGAGAATCTATCCCCTTTATAGGAAGAAGTGAATACTCCACCTGACGCCTAAATATCACTGGAGAGACAAAAGAAATATGGAGGAGGACTTCAGAAGACACCTTTATGGCTCCTGAGAACTAGTTATTTCAGGGGAATAAGCGAAATGAAGATTTTCCACTGATAATTCAGCCTCCAGTCCACAAACTCAAGTGGAGAGGCAAGGAGGCAGGACTTCAGAAGACACTTTCATGGCTCCTGAGAACTAGTGACTTCAGGGAAATAAGCGAAATGAAGATTTTCCACTGATAATTCACCCTCCAGCCCACAAACTCGAGTGATAGGAAGGCTTTCAAGCCTTCTGTCGCTCTGTCTCTCTCTACCTCTGTCTTCTTATTTTTTTTGGAATTTTTCCTTTCCAAAATTTTTTAAGGTAAAGCATTTTCTTGGCTTTCAGCCCCTCCCTTCCTTTTATCTTGTTAACAATCCCCTCTTCCCACTCCCAACCCAGGAGAGGTAAGGGAGCAGGACTTCAGAAGACACCTTCATGGCCCTTGAAAAGCACTGCATGGTTTTGTAATTTTTGCTTTTTTTAAAATAAAATTCTTTTTAAAAATTAACTACATATTTAATGCAATCCCTATAAAACTTCAAGAGACATTCTTCATAGATATAGAAAAGACAATCATCAAATTCATCTGAAATCATAAATGCCCCAGTATTGCCAAAGCAATTATACACAAGAAGAGTGGGCAGCATCTCACTCCCTGACCAAAAAATATACTACAAAGGTGTGGTAATCAAAACACATGGTACTGGCACAGAAACAGACATGTGGACCAATGGAATAGAATAGAATCCCCAGAAATAAATTCCCAAACATACAGTCAACTGATTTTTGACAAGGGGGACCCGTCAATCCAGTGGGAAAAGAAAACCCTCTTCAGCAAATGGTGTTGGAAAAACTGGATTTCCACTTGCAGAAAGATGAATCTAAACCCCTACCTCTCACCACTGACAAAAATCAACTCAAAGTGGATCAAAGATCTAATCCTAAGACATCAAACTATAAAATTACTGCTGGAAAACACTGGGGAAACTCTGAGAGACATTGGGGTCGGTAAAGACTTCTTACATAGGATCCCCAAAGCACAGTCAATAATCCCAAAAATAGACAAGTGGGATTACATCAGATTAAGAATTTTCTGCACTTCCAAGTGCAAAATAATCAGTGTGAATCAACAGCCCTCAGAATGGGAAAATATTTTTGTAAACAAGGCATTAGATAAAGAACTGATAAGCAGAATACACAGGGAACTCAAGCAACTGTCCCCAAAATAAGATGGTCAACCCAATTAAAAGATGTGAGAAAGAGCTGAAAAAACCACTCTCTAAGAAAGACATACGAATAGCCAAAAGGCATATGAAAACATCCTTAACATCACTCTTTATAAGGGAGATGCAGATCAATGAGTTACCACCTAACTCCAGTCAGAAGGACCAAGATTAAAAAAAATAAAAATTAAAAAAAATAAAGATAAGTGCTGGTGGGGGTATGGTGAAAGGATAACTCTCTTACATTGCTGTTGGGAATGTAAATTGGTCCAGCCACTATGGAGAACAATATGGAGAGTCCTTAAAGATCTGCAAATAGAACTACCATATGATCCAGCAAGCCCCTTCTTGGTATCTAGCCAAAAGACAGAGGAATCCTTAGTTGGAAAAGTGCTTGCACATCGATATTTATTGTGGCATTATTCACAATTGCTAGGACATAGAACCAACTCAAATGCCCACAAACAGATGAGTCAGTGCCCGCACTCTATGACTGAAACTGATTGACTGAAGCACATACAAACATAGTAAATGGGTGTAAATATCAGATATAGTGTGTGTAGAAGAGTAGGGCCTGAGGAAGGACATTTAGAAGAAAAATATGAAGACAAAGCATTAATGGGACAAAGAAATGTGGTATTATCTGTTGAAGATATTTTATAGTTTTATCAACTGGACTAGGGAGAAACGTTCACATACTAAAATATTCACTTTGTAAGCTAAATAATGTGATTGAATGTATAGAAATAAATAATTTTTTTTCTTCTCCTTGTCTCTGTTTCTTGGTTGTTTTTGTTGCTGTTGTTTCTCTCTCTTTGTTTCCTTTTCTGCATGCTCCTGGACACTCAGACTGAACTTTAAGTGTGGGAAGAAATACACCATTCATCACATGACTAAAAATCACCGCAGGTCCACAAGAAATATGGGAAAGCAAGAAAATACCTCCCTTCCAAGGAAAAAGAATAACTCTTCTTCATCCACAGACAGTTCAATGGAAATCATGGAAATGTCTAATAAAGAATTTAGAACATTCATAATGGCTAAGCTAACTGAGATGGAAGAGAAGAGAGAATGAACTGCAGAAGAAGGAGAAAGGAGCTGACGAGTTCCAGGAGATGAGGAAATTCTTGCAAGATCTGAAATAGCAATTACACACTTTACAAAATAATCAAGTGGAACTGTTAGAGATGAAGGCTATAATACAGGAAGTCAAAATCTCCCTTGAAAGTATTAAAAGTAGACTAGATCATACAGAAAATAGAATCTCAGATGCAGAAGAAAAAATTTCTGGCCTAGAAAAATCCACCACGAAGACTGAGAAGATTGCCCAAAAATTTGAGAATAATATATGAGAAGTACTAGATACCATCAAATGCCCAAACATTCAGATAATTGGCATGTCAGAAGGCAAAGAGACTCATAAGGGCATTGATCATCTATTCCATGAAATCCTGCAAGAAAACTTTTCAAACCTAGAGAGGCACCCAACGATCCAGTCCCAAGAAATACAAAGGATCCCAAATAGAATCAACCCAAGAAGGTCTTCTCCAAGACACATAATAGCCAGACTGACCAAAACCACAGACAAACACAAGATACTAAGATTGGCAAGAGAGAAACAGCAAGTTGTCTACAAAGGATATCCTATCAGACTAACAGCAGACCTCTCATCGTAAACAATACTAATGAGGAAACAATGGGAAATATATTCAAAGTGTTAAGGGAAAAGCAATTTCAACAAGAATACTGTACCTGGCAAGATTACCCTTCATATGGGAAGAAAAGACAAAAACATTATCAGATAAACAAAACCTGAAAGAATTTACCAGCACCAGACCAGGTCTCCAAGAAGTTCTCAAGGTACTGTTATGTCAGGAAAATTAAATGCAGACACACAGAAATAAGAGTTCAAAAACTAAGAAAATGGCCAACTTAATCATAGGGACAAGTCTGGAGTTGAATATTATATCCCAGAATTCAATCAGGAAGATTGAGCCACAACAGAAGATAGATGAAGTACATGAGACTGAACTGGTGAATAGCATTCTGTGACTTTTGACTAAAAGATTACTGCTTTTCTTCTAGGCTTTGTTGTCTAGTTTTAGGAGTTTTTGTCCTGTCTTGAGCTGTCAATAGGTTCATGTATTTACTATTTGAACAGAATACTAACCTGTTTCCAGGCTTTAGGTTCTAAGCAAATTTCCTTACCAATTCAAAACTACTTTTCTTGAAATTACCATCTGAACTTGCTATTGAAAGTAGTTAGATTATTTAAGAAATTGTGCGATCAATAAATTTTGGGGGAAAAGGAGTGGAAGACAACTGTAGACACCAGAGATAGTGTGAGAAGAGGGTGGGAAAGGGCAGAGGGTCAGACATAGGGGTAAATATATATATATGAAAGTAGAAATGGAAATTTGTTGATGATAACATGCATGATTAAGCCACTATGCAGTATATTCTGGATGGGAAACCATATTTTGTATGCTGTGACGATGCTAAGGCGATGAATGTAAATTAATTATTTTTTTTTAAAGTTTCAGGAGGAATAAAAAACACGAAAACTGTTTTTCTTGAAATAAAAAACAATGCATATTTGATGACTGCAATAGGCTATATAGCCCAAGCTACTTGCTACTTTACTTTATAGTATGTTCATTCTACTCACTGAGGTTTATGCCTAAAGTCAGACTTGTGTTCATGGATATGTATATATCAGCTGCACTTGCTATTGGAAATATTTAGATTAAATTCATTAGCTAATCAATAAAATAGGGGGGAAGGCATAGAAAGCAACCATGGATACCAGAGACAGTGTGGGAGGAGGGTGGGACATGGCAGAGGGTGAGAGATAGGGAATCAAGGAGGACAAAAAAAAAAGCAAAATATACAGGAAACAAGAAATGGAAAATTATTTGTTGCCAATAACAAGTATGTTGATGTGCTTGATTGAGCCAATATACAGTGTGTTCTAATCTCATTTTGTATGTTGTAATGATGTACAGTGAATGAATGTAAATAAATAAATTTAAATTAAAAAAAGAAAAAGGAAATAAAGCAGAAAAGAAAAAGAAATATGGGAGGAAAGGAAATATCTTCCTTTAAAAAAACAGTCTGACTTTTTTTGTAGAGAGGTTTTTGCTAGGGTGCATGTGCTCACCAAAGAGACAGAGAGAAACAGAGAGACAGAAAGCAAGAAATCATCCCCCCAGAGGGGATGGTCATAATCCCATCTCCTCCATTCTCTAGAGATTTTAAACATGTACGCACATGCACCCAGCATGAGTTTTAAGCTGCAGGGTCCAGGACTCAAGTCGTGGTCGACTACGTGGGAATCCAGTGACGTAACCATTACGCCATCTGCTGATCTCATAAAAGCACACTTTCTACTAACAATGGACAAAATGTAGGAAATCACAGAAATGTCAAAAATGGATTTCATAATGTTGATCATAACAAAATTCAATGAGATGCAAGAGAACAGACAACTGTTCCAGCAAATGATAAAAACAACCCATGACACGAATGAGGAATTCAATAGAGCAAGACATCTCTTAAAAAATAAAGCAATCCTTGGGACCAGCAGTTAGCATAATGGCTATGTCGCTGGACTCCCACGTAGTCAACCGCGGTTCGTGTCCCGGACCCGGTGGCTTAAAACTCATGCTGGGCGCGTGTGCGTGCGTGCCCAAGATCCTGAGAGGAGAATGGAGGAGAAGGGATTGCGGCGTGGCCATCTCCCCAGGGGGTGATTTCTCACTTTCTGTCTCTCTGTCTCTCTCTGTCTGTCTGGCGAGCGCACGTGCCCTATAGCAAAAGCCTCTCCAATTAAATAAGTAAATAAAGCAATGGAGATAAACAAAACAATACAGGAAGTAAAACGTTTTGTAGAAAATATTCACAAAAAGTTAAAATATGTGAAGAAAAAAATCTCTGACCTTGAAGATACAAACTCTAAAATAGTCCAAACCATCAAAAACAAAGAAAAAAATAACCATTAAAATATAGATAACATGGGCCAGTCAGTGGCATGATAGCTAAGGTGACTGGTTCAAGTCCTGGACCAAGTAGCTTGAAAAACACATCAGGCACTTGTGCATGGTGTGTCCAAAATCCTGAGAGGAAAATGGAGAAGGGATTGCAGCATGACTATCCTCCCAAGGATGCTTTCTAATTTTTTCAAATGAAGATAATGTATGGGCAATATGAGACTCTATTAAATGACTGAATATCCCCATGATGGATATCCCAGAAGGAAAACAAAGAGATGGGAAAAAGTGTATTTTATGAATATTAACTGAACAAGTAACAGTCTAGGAAAATAAATAGACAAATTAATTTAACATAAAAAGATTCTCTCAAAGATACATTATAGTCAAAATGTCAAAAATCAGACAAAGATGAAATCCTAAAAATAGGGATAAGTGCCAAGTTACTTATAGATAATAATCCATCATAATAACCTCAGTCCTCTCCACAAAATATTGCAGGCAAGGAGAAAATAGGACGACATATTCAAAATTCAGAAAGAAAAAGATTTTCAGCCAAGAATACTATACCCAGCAAAAATATTCTTCAAATTGGAAGGAGGAAAATAAAAAATCATTCCCAGAAAATCAAAAACTCAAACAGTTCATCAATAATAGCCCAACTCATCAATATATACTCAAGGGGGTACTTCATTTAGAAACCGAAGGAAGATAAATATTACCAAGAAAATATATGAGGATATAAAACTCATTAATAGAAGAATTACTCAAAAAAGAAAGAGAAATGATTCAATCCTTATCGCTATGGAATCTTCCAAATAGCAAAGACGAAGTTTACAAAAAGAAAAAGAAAAGCATACAAAAGAACCAACCAATAAAGTGGCAGATGTAAGTCCATACATGTCAATAATAACTTTGAATATAAATGAACTAAACTTCCCAAACAAAAGATAAAGATTAGATTAATGGATTTAAGAAAAGAAATCCCCAATATGCTGCTTCTAAGAAACATCTCATCAATAAAGACACAAACAGATTGGGAGTGGTAAATTGGAAAATGTCATTCCATCCAAATGGAAACAAACAAAGTCATTATTCTAATATTAGGCAAAATAGACTTCAGGCTAAAAATCTACTTTAAAAAAGCAAAGAAGGTTATTATATCGTATTAAAGGAATGAACTCACTAAGAGGGTATAAAAATTATAAATAAATACCCACCCAAATTTGTAGCACTCAAATACATAAAACAAAGACTGTTAGATCTAAAAGCAGAGTTAGACTCTAATATATTAATTGTTGGGAAATTTCAACACTCCACTCTCATCATTGGAGAAATCATCTAGACAAATATTAAAGACTCTAGAGTTAAATGATACCATAAACCAAATGGACCTGACAATTAAATAACATTTCACCCATCAATTTAAAAATATACATTTTTCAGCTATACATGGACATTTCCTAAGATTGACCACATAATAAGGCACAAAACAAACACCCATAAATTGTAAACAAAGTAAAAACCACACCTAGCATCTTTTATTACTACAGTGGAATTAAATCTGAAGTCAACAACAACACAGAAATACTTTCAAAAACACAAACATATATGAAAACTGAACAACATACTAGTGAACAATTTTGAAACTACTGAAGACATCAAGAATGAAATGTTTAAGTTTCTTGAAATAAATGATAATACAAAAATGAGAATTCAAAGTTCTGGGGATATTGTGAAAAAAGTGCTAAAAAGGAAGTTTATAGCAATTAGTACAGGAAAAAAAATGGAAGGATGGTAAATAAACAACTAATGCATTTCAAGGAATTGGAAAAACAAGAAGAAAACCCTAAAATAACAGAAGTAATAAAGATGATGACAAAATAAAGTAAATAGAGACTAAAACAGTAATACAAAAATCTCAGTGAAATGAAAAGTTGGCTTTTTGAAAAGGTAAACAAAAATGACAAACCATTAACTAGACTAAGAAAAATAGAGGGGAAACCTGGATAAGTAAAATTAGAAACAAAAAAGGTGACACTACAACAGATACCACAGAAATACAAAAGATCATTAACAAAATGAGTGAATATCCACCAAAAAATTGGAAAACCCAGAAGAAATAAGCAAATTTCTGGACATATAAAATATATCTAATTAAACCAGGAAGAAACAGAAAGCCTGAATAGACCAATAATAAGCAATAAGATTGAATCAATAATAACTCCCAACAAAGAAAAGCGCAGGTCTAGATGGCTTCAATGCTGGATTCTACAAATCTTTTAAAACATAATTAAAATCAATTCTCCCCAAACTATTTCAAAAGATTCAAACAGAGAAAACCATCCAAAATTTATTTTATGAAGACCTTAAATGCCAAAAGTAAACAAGGACACAACAGAAAAAGAAAACTACAGACCAATATCCTGATGAATATATTAGGTTGTCAGGAAAGACATTATGTGTTTTTCTATGCAAAAATGCATGCCTTTCCTGACAACCTAATAGGTTAAAAAATCCATAATGAAATATTAGTAAATTGATCCCAATAACTCATCAAATAGGTTACACACCAGTCTGGTCCTATATCTTGGTGGTTAAGGGAGTTGGATCCCATGTGGCCAATTGCAATTCTAATCCTGGCCCTATCAGCCTGAAAACTCTGGATGCATGTGTACTCCAAATCCTGACAGGATGGAGAATGGAGGAGAAAGGATTGTGATGTGACTGCATCCCATTGTACAGTACTTTCTTCCCTCTGTCTCTCTATCTCTGTCTCTCTCTAGAAAGTGCAAACACCCTCTGACAATTTTCTTAAAAGATTCTACCCAGTTAAGTCGGATTTATCCCAGATATGTGAGGATGATTCAATATACACAAAACAATAAATGTAATACATTGCATTAACAAAAACAAAGTTAAAAATCATAGGGTCATATCAATTGACACAGAAAATGTATTTCATAAAATAGAATATCCCTTCATGATGATAAGTCTCAATAAAATAAGCATAGAAGGTATATATCTTAACACAATAAAGGCCATATTTGACAAACTCACAGCTAGCATAATACTGTATCAGGAAAAGTTGAGAACTTTTCCACTTAAAACTGAAACTAAACAGGAGTAACTAGTTTTTCCCCTCCCATTCCACATAGTAATGGAAGTCCAAGCCAATGCAACCAGACAAGAGATAAAATAAAAGGCATTCAAATGGGAAAGGAGTCCCTATTTATAGATAATATAATTATATGCATAAGAAAACCATGAAGGGGATGAGTAGGTGGCGTGGTGGTTAAGGCACTGGACACTCCCACATGGCCAACCACGGTTCAAGTCCCGGACCTGGTGGCTTGCTTTCTCGCTTTCTCTCTCTCTCTTTCTCTCTCTCTCTTTCTGTCTCTCTCTGGTCAAATTAAAATAAATGAATGAATAAATAAAATATTTTTAAAAGAAAAATACAAACCATGAAGAACACACCAAAAAGCTCACAAATGTGACAAATGAATTTAGTAAAACTGCAGGATACAAAATCAACATACAAAAATCTATAGCATTTTACAGACCAAAACAGAAATAAAAAAAGCAATCTCTTTTACAGTAACCACAAATACAATAAAATACCTAAGAATAAATCTAACTAAGGAGGTAAAAGATCTCTAAAATGAAAACTATTAGACACTAATGAAAAACCTGAAGAAGAGAAAAAAAAAATGGAAGCTGTCTCTCATTCATGGATTGGAAGAATCAAAATAGTTAAAATGTCAATAACCAAACTAGTCTACACATTCAATGCAATTCCTATAAAAATACCAGTAGCATTCTTCTCAGAAATAGAAACAACAATCATAAAATTTGTCTGAAATTACAAAAGAACTTGTATTGCCAAAGTAGTGCTTTGAAAGAAATAAGAAAGAAAGAAAGAAAGAGAGAGAGAGAGAGAGAGAGGAAGGAAGGAAGGAAGGAAGGAAGGAAGGAAGGAAGGAAGGAAGGAAGGAAGGAGAGAAAGGGAGGAAGGAAGGAAGGAAAGAGAGAAAGTCAGTCAGAGGTATCTCGCTACCTGATTTCAAAACACAGTACAAAGCTGTAATAACCAAAACAGCAGGGTTCTGGCACAAAAACAGGCACACAGACCAAAACAGAATAAAGAAGCCAGCAATAAATCCAACAACATCTAACCAATTGATTTTTGACAGAGGTTCCAAGAACAATCCAGTGGAGAAAAGATAAGTCTTTTCAATAAATGGTGCTGGGAAAACTGGATATTCACATGTAGAAGAATGAAACTAGATCCCTGTCTTTCACCATTTATAAAAATTAACTCAAATGTATTAAAGACTTAAATGTAAAGCCCAAACTATAAAACTATTTGAGGAAAGCAGAGGGGAAATACTTCAATATATTGGAGTAAGCAAATATTTTTTAAATAAGACTCCAAAAGCATGAGCAACCATGCCAAAAATAAGCAAATGGGATTATATCAAGTGAAAAAACTTCTGTATAGCAAACGAAACAAGAAATAGAGGAGATAACCCACCAAATTGAAAAATTTTTTACAAATTATACCTCAAAGTATTAGTAACCAGAATATATAAGGAGCTCAAACCACAACCACATATACACACACAAAAAAACTCCCTAATAATCCAATTTAAAATGAGTAATCAGGGGCCAGCAGGTGGCATGGGGGTTAAGGCACTAGATCCTCCACATGGTCAACTGTGCTTCAAGTTCCAGACTCTGTGAATTGAAAATCACACCAGGCACATGTGCATGCATGCCAAAAATCCCAGGAAGAGAATGGAAGAGAAGGGATTGTGGCATGGCCATCCCCTCTGGGGTGATTTCTCACTTTCCCCCTCTCTCTCTGTCTCTCTCCAGTGAGCATATAAACCTTGTGGTGAAGAAACAAAAAAGGGTAATCAATATGAACAGACAAATCTCAGAGGAAGATATACACATGGTTAAAAAGTATGTGAAAAAATAATACTCAATATATTAGATTGTCAGAAAAGTCATGATGCATTTTTGCATAGAAAAACAGAAAAAAGTTATGACTTTTCTGACAATCTAATATTTTATCATAAGGGAAATGCAAATCAAAATCATAATTAAATGCCAACAAATCCCAGCCAGAATGATTATTACAAAAAAAATTAGTCTGAATAAAAAGTCCTAGAAAGGTTGCAGAGAAAGGAAATCCTTATATTTTTATTATTTTTATACATTCAGTTGCTATACACCATTTAGCTTGTAGAGAGAATTTACTCAACACGAAATATACCTCAGACCAGTTCAGTTGAGAATACTATACATGTGATCATCAACAGTTAATAAACCATTTATGTGTCCCACAAGTGTCTTACTTCTCTATTTTTTCCCTAATTTACTTCTCTATACTTTTCCCCTTGCTCACCCTCCTTCCACACTGTCTCCAGTGTCCACAACTATTTTCAATGTTTTTATGACCACCAATCTTTCAGACTCTACCATAGAGGAAAGTTGCTATATAATGAGTAGAGACATACAATGTCTCTCTTTTATAGCCTGATTTGTTACACTCAGCAATAAATCTTTCATATTCATCCATTTTCTACCAAATGCCAGGGTATTTTTGTTTGTTTGTTTGTTTGTTTTGTTTTGTT
>NW_006159986.1:2454015-2463482 GCF_000334495.1 Tupaia belangeri chinensis | reverse complement strand
GGCTGGACCAATTTACATTCCCACCAACAGTAGCAGGGTTTCCCTTTCACCATAACCCCACCCACACTTACCACTTTTTGTATTTTTTAATCTTTACCATTCTGACAGGGGTTAGGTGAGACCCTCATATATTACTGGTAGGAATGTAAATTAGTGCAGCCACTACATAAAACAATACAGAAGTTCCTCAAAACCCTAAAAATAGAATTACTACTTGAACAAGCAATCTCTTTTTAGTATATACTCAAAGGACAGGAAATCACTCTGTGTGAGAGACTTCTACACAGTCATGTTTATTCCAATAATATTCACAATAGTTAAGACATACACTCACCTAGATGTCCAACTAGTGATGAATGGATAAAGAACATGTGACACATACATGCAATGGAATACTACTCAGCCATAAAGAACAATGATCTTATTATTTGACATGAAATGGATGAACTTACAAGATATAATGCTAAGTGAAACAAGCTAAGCTATAAAAGACAAATACTATATGTCCTCACTTAACATATCAAGTGTTGGGACCAGCAGTTGGCATAAATGGCTATGTTGCTAGACTCCCATGTAGTCGACCACAGTTTGAGTTCCAGACCCAGTGACTTAAACTCATGCTGGATGCAAGTGCATGCATGCCCAAGGTCCTGAGAGGAGATGGAGGAGAAGAAGGGATTGCAGCTTGGCCATCCCCCCTCCCCCTCCCGGGGGTGATTTCTCTCTTTTCATCTCTCTGTGTCTCTCTTTCTGGTGAGTGCATGTGCCCTATAGCAAAAAACTCTCAAAAAAACAAACAAACAAACAAAACAACGTATATCGAATGTCCTCACACAGAAGCTAATGAATTCAGTAGCATAAAAGCAGAGAGAGTAATCATAGATATTAGAAGCTGCATGGGGTTGGGGACAGGAAAAGGGCTCCAGGAGAAAATAATGAACAGACACAAAAATGCATGTAAACAATGAAAGGTTATAAAACAAGGAACCACAACTAAGAACCGGGTTCGCGTCCCGGACCTGGTGGCTTAAACTCACACCGGGCGCGTGTGCGTGCATGCCCAAGATCCCAAGAGGAGAATGGAGGAGAAGGGATTGCGGCGTGGCCATCCCCCTGGGGGGTGATTTCTCGCTTTCTGTCTCTCTGTCTCTCTTTGTCTGTCTGGTGAGCGCACGCGCCCTATAGCAAAAAAACTCTCAAAAAAAAAAAAAAGAAAGAAAAAGAAAAAAAAAGAATAAATAACATGAAATGCATCAAAATAAAAACAAATAAGTACTAAAGGCAACAAGAGCTACAAAATGTCTGAGTGGTATAATTTTTCTATAAGCCCTGACAGTTTGAAACAACTGAAAATCCCAATTGCTTCTATAAGCAGAGCTCCAGGATAGAAAGGGAGATGGAAACACTGGATTTGGGGAAAGACTGGATCTGAGACCCCTGTCAGCTGAGATTATTGCCTAGGGGGTTTGATACATTGGAAGATTGCAGCCTTCAAGGAGAGGGCTCAAGTTCTTAGACTTTTTCGCCTTACTGGTGACTTTATTCATGGTGTTCCATGGGCACTCAATTATGTCCAATTGTGATACTACTCCTTAGAGTATATTTGGATTTTTCAGAAGGCTAAGTGAGAGCTAATTCTCCCAATTTCTGGGGATATTGTAAGACAGAGTCATTTTAGATGACTCTAACAAGTAGCCATGTTACAAATAACAATTGCTTTGTAAGTCAATCCACTGAAAGACATATTGTGGAAGCTAAAAATTTGATTACACAGAAGTGGAGAGTGCAATGGTTAATACCAGAAGCTGGGAAGAGGAAGGAAGGAACTAGGGAGAATTTGGTTAATAGATACATGAGAGCAAGTTGCAGAGTATTACAGTAGAGTCCAGTAAACATAGTTGGTGACTAATAAATATCTACTTTAAAATAGCTACAAGAGAGGACTTTGACTGTTCACAACATAATGCCAAACATTTAAAAAGATAGATATGTTTATTGCTCTAAATTGATTAATATACATTGCATTTATGTACTGAGAAGCCACACTAAACCCCACAAATATGTATAGCTAGCATATGTCAATTAAAAATTATTTTAAATGGACCAGACAGTGGTGCAAAGGCAAAACACAGCGTTCTGCAAGGCTAACCCCTCTAGAAAGTTTTCAAGTTCACATTCAGAGACCTCCCTGCGTATGCTGGGTATGTGCATGCCCATTATCGAAGGCTGACTGAGGCTGGGTGTGGACAGAGGTATCAGGGCCCTGTTGGGGGCGCTATCTTTCTGTCTCTCTTTGTCTCTCCCAGTCATGGAAGAATTAACTAAAAAATATTTTTTAAAGTCCAATACACTTTTTAAATTCCTGAAAAAAAAATAGATATCCCTTAACAGCTGGGATGTGGCACCCATAGTTCATTTTTCAACTCTTGGGCTTACAAAAAATAGTCCCACTTATATTTTTGACTCCAGCCCTCACTAGGTGTATGATCTTGGGCAAGTCACTTACCTAATTTCCTACATGTAAAATAAAGTACAGAACTATATCTATTACATAGGCATGTTATAAAGAATAAGTTAATATATGTATTTCATTTGTCATGATGCTTGGAATAAATTTAGAATTCAGTGATACTGGATATCATGACTATAAACAGTAAAATTCACTTTAGTTCGAAAAGATAAAACCACAGAAATCACAGTCATTCTTCTACTGACAAGCCCTGACTTTTAAAATATTTCTATAGCATTGTTCTTCCCAGGGAGTATAGAAATGGAAAAAGATGCTAACAACCTAACAACTTGAGGAATTCACTTCCACTGTTAACACTTAACCCCAAGATTGTGACAGCTCCTTTGTGCTATCAAAACACCAAACAACAAAAGCATCATAAAAATAATTGAAGACTTTGAAGTTAAGGTCATTAAGTTCATATCTGAACCATAAGTAACAAAATATAATGAGTCTCTATTAAATAAGGAAAACTGTCTTTCATGAGTGCCTAAGCACCTAAAAACTGTCTGGAGAAGTTACTAATCTGTCAAAGTCATTTCAGAAAGAATAAACAAAAACAAGGAAATGTTCATGTGTCCTGGGGATCATCAGCACCTGGCCTGGGTATATAAAGGGCCCAGTGGGGAAGGAAGACATTCACACCTGACAATACTCACCTCCTCTCAACAGCCCACCCCAGAACAGCACCAGACACCACCATGACCGGCTCCTGCTGTGGCTCCTGCTGTGGCTCCTGCTGCTCCCAGAGCTGTGGGGGATGCTGCCAGCCCTGCTGCTGCCGCGCCCCCGCCCTGCCCTGCTGTGGTCTCCCGCCCCTGCTGCTGGGCCTCCACCTGCTGCCAGCCCATCACTGTGCAGTCCCCCTGCTGCCGGCCCCCCTGCTGCCAGCCTGCCCCCTGCCGCATGACCTGCAGGACCTGCCCTACCTGCCCCTGCAGCTGCTGAGCAGCCCATTTTCATGAAGAGATCCCCAACAGGTAGCCAGGTCCATCCTGCTGCCCCTCAGGGTTTTACAGCAGAACAGGATACATGGTCTTGAGAAGTCTATTTCTTCTCTCTTCAAGCAATCTCATTATGCATTGAAGATACTTTTACAGGCCAACTGCTGATGAAGAACACTGAACTCTTCACATCCCATTCTAACTCCTATATCATGCTGTATGTTTTCTAATAAACTTAATACTCCCAGCATAGATATCATGGTCTTTGTGGTATTTCCTTTTGTTAGGCTCTCTCTCTCTCTCATTCAGAACTATTCAAACACGATGCAGAAGAATTCTCTTATGTTGTTCTCTGAAATAACCTCAGTCTGAGTAGTTTTCTTATAATTGTTGTATCTGGCATCCAGTAGCTGAGTAGATAGGAAGGTAGGTATGAGATATCACAGGTACAAGTCATTCACACCCAGAATTCCAGGCACATGCCAAACACCTGGGAAATGGCCTGCAACAACACGTTAGGAGGCTGCATCTGGGCCAACACTGCGTTCTCAGTCCTGATGCTCTGCACTAATCTGACACCTTTGGGTACAATGTAAAAACCCCAGTATGTCAGATGTGGAGGAACAGATGAGTAGAAGGGGGCTGGACACTGCTGCGTGGTGCAGAGCCATATAGGACTGCCTAGAGTTCCATCCCCGGTCAACCAGAACACACCACATGCATTCATAGCACAGCCATCCATGATCCTGGCTGGCTGGGAGGCAGGCGGGAAGATGACAGTGTGTGGCAGGACCCAGTTGGAGTTACCTGTCTTCCCCTCTCTCCCTCTCCTCAAGAAATAGACTTCTTTTGAAGGGACAGTGTGTCTTTTTGAAAAAAGTACTGAAAGGTCATGTAAGTTATGTTTTAAAATAGCTCTGTAATTATAGTTACAGATGTTCAGAAAATACCCTGGAGAAAACAAGTTTCCTGATATTAGATCTTTAAATCAAACACTTCCACTCGGTATGGTAAAAGGCTTGTTAATCTACCCATAGATTAATTGTGTTCTTTTGTCTTTTGTGCCAAGTATAACTATTACTTTGAAAAATGGATCCCCTGATATATGTTAAAGTGTTTTCTCACTTTCCCTCTCTCTCTCTGGCAAATACATGCCCTATAATTTAAAAAAAAAAAGATAAAAATTAAATAAATCAAAACCTACCTGTAAAACTTGAATGGATTTAAAACAAATAAATTATAATGCAGCTGCAGCTCTCTGTACTACAAAAGAAGTCTTCTTTTTTTTTTTTTTAATAAGTTTGCTATAAGGTGCCTGGGCGCTCACCAGAGTGGAAGTGAGAAATCACCACCCAGGAGGGATGGCCATACCACATTCCCTTCTCCTTTCTCCTTTCAGGATTTTGGGCACACATGCACACACACACCTGGTGTAATTTTCAAGCGACCAGGTCTGGGACTCAAACTGCCCAACCGGCTATGTGGGATCCAACCATCCCAACCACCACATCACCTGCTGTTCCAAAAGGAATTTTTTTATAAAAGAAAAGTGTAGGTACCAGCAGCAGTTAGTGTAATGGCTATGTCGCTGGACTCCCATGTAGTCGACCGTGGTTTGTATCCTGGACCTGGTGGCTTAAAACTCACACTGGGTGTGTGTGCGTGCGTGCCCAAGATCCCGAGAGGAGAATGGGGGAGAAGGGATTGCGGCGTGGCCATCCCCCGTGGGGAGTGATTTCTCGCTTTCTATCTCTCTGTCTCTCTCTGTCTGTCTGGCGAGTGCACGTGCCTATAGAAAAAAAAAAAAAGAAAAGAAAAGAAAAAAAACCTCTTCAAAAAAAGAAAGAAAAGTGTATACCACTATGGTATATGTAATGAGCTTTTCCTATATCTTTAAAATATTATTTAATTTATCTTTTTACATTTTAGGGTTATCTGAATTATATAAAATATATTTGATAATTTCAAATTAAGGATTTTAAAAAGCTACTAGCTGTTTCAAATTTTATGTACAATTATTCCTCTCCACTTGTACAAACAACGAAAAATGGAAAACATGAGACAATATTTTTTCACATTAAAATTTGTTCAGAGTCCAGCAGATGGCATAATGGTTATGTTGATGGACTCCCACATAGTCGACTGTGGGAATCCTGGAGTTCAAGTCCTGGACCTGGAGACTTAAAACGCATGCTGGGTGCATGTGTGTATGTGTGTGTGTGTGTGCCCAAAATCCTAAGAGAAGAATGGAGAAGGAATTGCAGTGTGGCCATCCCCCTAGAGGGTGATTTCTTGCTTTTTATCTCTCTGTCTCTCCAGTGAGCATGCATACCCTACAGCAAAAATCGCTAATAAAAATAAGTGCTCATAATGTTATAATTAAACAATACTGTAAAATAAAGCCCTGGATGTTTTATGCATAATATGTTGTCCATCAACACTAGAAATGTCTAAATTTATTTTGAGGTTTTCTTTTGTTCATTTGTTTTTTATGAGATGCATGCACTTCACGGGGGGGAAAAGTGAATGCAAGAAAGCACTCCCTATGGGGAATGGCCGTGCAGAAATCCCTTCTCTTCTATTTTTCATTTCAAGATTTTGGGCACATATGCACACACACCCATGTCAGGGACTTACACCACACCGTTAGCCATGTTGAATCCAGCCACCTTAACCACTGCACCAACAGCTGGCCCTATTTCATTTTTTTCAAAGGATGCTTCTCTGAGACTCTTCTGTAATACACAGGCTGTGGAGGTTTTCTGTAGAGCTCATGCCATGCTCCACAATCCTGATACATATACCTATTATCAGTTCAATAATACCTGACTCCCCTTAACAGAGATTAATACTCAATAAGAGAGAACATCATGTCTTCCTTGCAGTTTTTACTTTATCCCACTTTATTAATGAAATTCACCTCTGAATAATCTTATTTAATGTGTATACTGCAGTGGTTAAACAGACAGTTGGCCATTAACTATATCAGATACATGGGTCTTTGTTATAAATTCAAAATTTAGAGTTCATGAGGCATGAATGTAGCAAAAATTTTAAAACAACCTTTTCAAATATATTTGTTTACTTACTCGACAGATACAAAACACTAAGTGCCAGGCACCATTCTTAGGGCATGACTAATACTGGCTCATTTAGTCCTCACAACAATCCTAATATGTACTATTATTATGGCCTAAGGACACACCATCAGTAAGTGACAGCTTTTCATGAGTGTCGTCTGGTTTCAGGATAAGAGGCATCAGGAAACGGCATATGACTTGCCACAGTGTCCAACCACAGAGCCGCGCTCACACAATTCCATGGTATGAATAACTGAAGCATGACCCATATTTTCTCTGCCTGAAAATGAAGTGTGGCAAGGGGGTGGGGATAAGTGTGTCAGAGTGACTAGACACTAGATGAGTTTGCTGAGTGCTATGTAGACTCTCTATCCTTGTGGCTTTTACAAAGGGGAGAGAAAAGTCACTTTGGGATTACTTTGGGTCTGAAGTGTTTGAAGTAGAGAAATTAATCTTATTAACTTGATGTTTTCTAAGAGGCTCCCATTGCATAAAATGTGATCATCCTGAAAACTCCATAGAAGCATGGAAGTTTATTATGAGATAGTGTGCCCTGAAAAAAAGAGAATATACAACTTTTGATCTAGGATCTGGTTAAAACGTTGAGAAAACACTCATGTTCATGAACAAAGGAAAGAATATGAAATGTGATTGAGACTGCTTGGTTTCTCCCTGCTCTGTTTCCTAAATTGGTACTATGTGATCAATCTACTAACATTTCTTTTAAAGTTTTGAACATATGTTTAAAATTTCATTTGAAAAGTTTTAGAACATGGGTCCCAAAGCACATTCTTTTGAATGATGGGAATGATCCTAAAGTGACCCAAAACCCTGTTGGTATAAGATAGGAGGAGTAAAGCTGTCAAGTAATGAGACCATTTCCCCCATGTAGCTCTTTTTTTTTTTCCATGCCACAATCCCTTCTCCCCCATTCTCCTCTCAGGATCTTGGGCACACACACACATGCACTTGGCGTGAGTTTAAGCCACTGGGTCCAGAACTTGAACTGTGGTCAACTACATGGGAGTCCACTGACATAGCCATTATGTCAACTGCTGGTCCCCCTACCACATATGGCTCTTAACTGCCCTTATTGATACTTCCTGAAGAAGCAGGCCCGTCACATTTTTAGCAGTGTCACAGCAGAATAACCTTGTGGCCTCCCAGTGTTCCTCCTCTTAACAATGCATTGTGTATGTTTGCAACAGTAACTGGGAAAACCCCATATTCTCACTTGATAATAATAGCACCCATATCAAGGTGTATTTTTAAAATTCCACTACATGGTTTCTCATTTTATACACAAGAAAGGGAAATATAAAAATAATGTCATGGTTCAGAGATAATGAGTACATTCTGGACTAACTCCCTGGCCCTGTGGTTAAATGAGCTGGATCCCATATGGCTGACCAAGGTTTAAATCCCAATCCCAGCAGCTTGCAAAACATGCCAGGTACTTGAGAACATGCGCCCCCAAAATCCCAATGGGATAGAGAAATGGAGAAGAAATAGCCGTATGGCCATGTCTCCACTGAGAGGTAACTGTCTCCCAGATAAGTGCATGCAATTAAAAAAAGAACAAACAAATGAAAAAGAAAAAGAAAAAGAAAAGGAAGGAAGAAAAGAAGGAAAGAAAGAAAGAAGGAAAGAAGGAAGGAAGAAAGAAAAAAAGCTACATTCTATGACCAGAAGAACCAGAGCTGCACAAAACTTGAACCAGAGAACAGAAAACTGCAAAGCAATAGTGGATATGTTATTCTAATACTTACCTTATAAAAATAAACTTTTGTCTTATCAGACATGCAGTGAAAGTACATTACGAGAATAAGACAGTGTGGAATGGGGGGGGTGAAGAGAAGAGGATAGAGAAAGCTAGCAAGAGAAGAAATAGAGAGGCAGGACATTAGTGGGAAACAGATATGGCTTATTACCTATTGATGATGACATGTATAGTACTCTCAACTGGATTGGTCTGAGAAGTATTTCATGATGGGTGAAGTCTTTTTACAAGCAAAGTGAGAAATAGTGATTAACTGTTTAAAAAATAATTGGAATAATAATAATAATGATTGGGAAAAACAATGAAAAGATACTGAATGATGAAGTGGAGAGATTAATGTCTCTGTATTGACTGACATACATGGCATTCCCTTTTGAAAAAGCAATGTAATACACTGTAAAGTTCTATGCAGTCCAATGTAATATAAACAAGATTATGATGATAATAAAAAAATAAAAATTTAAAAATCAAAAAAATAAAAATAAAAATAAACTTTTGTCAACAACTCAATATCTTTCATTCCTATAAAATCTAAAACACATAAACAAATAAATAAACTTTAGCCTTTTGCATACAAGTATACGAGATACTGTTCTACTCAAGGTATATACATTCTACTATATCAACTTATACGTGAATGTATTACTAAAGAACCCACATAGAACAATGTGTGTTAAGACCTTTCTGATTCACCTGTAGACCCTTTCAGAGCACCTTTTAGGGGCCAATGATTTTATCCATTCTCTATGCAGCTTCCATGTTAATATTTTTTAAACTGAAGTTCCTTTAAGACCATTTTATCCAAGTTTAACCAGGCACTATTCTAAAAATAAGTGCCAAGAACTGCTATCACCTCAAATGACTACAATTCTTAGATTTTCATGGAAAGTGTAATACCTGCATACTTAGGATTCAACAAGAGTTCTTTAATGAGATCATGAGTGTGTCACAAGTGACCATTAGTCAAAATAAAATTCTACTTAATTGGTCAAAAGATAAACAAGAGGGGTCATCAGCACCTGGCCTGGGTATATAAAGGGCCCAGTGGGGAAGGAAGACATTCACACCTGACAATACTCACCTCCTCTCAACAGCCCACCCCAGAACAGCACCAGACACCACCATGACCGGCTCCTGCCCTCGGTTCCGCCGCT
>NW_006159986.1:2452733-2453967 GCF_000334495.1 Tupaia belangeri chinensis | reverse complement strand
CGGACCCCTGCTGCTGCCGCCCCGTGGCCTGCCAGACCACCGTGTGCCGCCCCGTGACCTGCGTGCCCCGCTGCACGCGCCCCATCTGCCAGCCCTGCCGCCGCCCCATCTGCTGTGATCCCTGTGGCCTGCAGGAAGGCTGCTGCCGCCCCATCGCCTGCTGCCCCACGTCCTGCACTGCTGTGGTCTGCCGCCCCTGCTGCTGGGCCTCCACCTGCTGCCAGCCCATCACTGTGCAGTCCCCCTGCTGCCGGCCCCCCTGCTGCCAGCCTGCCCCCTGCCGCATGACCTGCAGGACCTGCCCCACCTGCCCCTGCAGCTGCTGAGCAATGAACTGACTGTCTGGACCAAGCAATCAACCTTCTGAAAAAGTCATACTCCCATTTCTCCACCTAACAACCCTCCTTCTTTGAGCCCCTAAACCCAGAATTAACCAGTCTGTGAATTCAGATTCAGGCTCAGCTATTAAGACTTGGGCTGTTTTCAAATCCTTGTAATGGAAGTAACTCTCCTCTTCCCATCTTATAGATCTTAGGTCTTGTGGTATGTTTATTTTCTAATAAACTTCTTTGACCTTACAAATACAGCTTTGGTTGTATTGACTCATTCTAATATTTTATCATTACATTTAAACACAACAAAAAAACATGCTGACTGCCTACCATCTGCAAATCACAGACTGTATGGTACATGACAAAAATTAAAATTGAGTTAAAAATGTTCTTCTCTTCAAAAATGAACTTCTAGTGGTTGAGTCAAATTCACTATAACTCAATTAAAAAGTAGAATATTAAAAAATAAAAGTACCATTCAGAGGACTGTGTGAACAGAGAAGTCATTATTGATTGGGGAAAACAAGCAAGATTAAAATAAACTAGCATTTTATATAAGTTAAGATTTTAGGGACCAGCAATTAGCGTAATGCCTATGTCGTGGACTCCCATGTAGTCGACAGCAGTTCGAGTCCCAGACCCAGTGGCTTAAACTCACGCCGGGTGCATGTGCATACGTGCCCAAGATCCCGAGAGGAGAATGGAGGAGAAGGGATTGCGGCATGGCCATCCCCCCAGGGAGATGATTTCTTGCTTTCTGTCTCTCTCTCTCTCTGTCTCTCTGATGAGTGCACGCACCCTGTAGCAAAAACCTCTTAAAAAGAAAAAAAGAAAAAAAAGAAAGAAAGAAAAGTTATGATGCATTTTTGCATTGAAAAACACACACCCAACAAAAAAAAAAA
>NW_006159986.1:2447392-2452695 GCF_000334495.1 Tupaia belangeri chinensis | reverse complement strand
TGATTTTTGCATTAAAAAACACACACACAAAAAAAAAAAAAAAAAAGAAAAGAAAAAAGATTTCAGTGTCCAGGAACCACTAGGTGATGTGGAGATCAAGGGGCTAGATCCTACATGGCTGACCATGAAGTTCAAGTCCTCAACCCACAGGCAGGAAAATCACACCAGATACATGTGTACATGCCCAAAACCCTAAGAAGAGTGGAAAGAAGAGATTGAGAAGTGGCCATCCCTCTGGGGAATGATTTCTTACTCCCCCCACCCCTGTTGCTCTCTCTCTCTGCCTCTCTCCAGCAAGTAGAAATACGGTACAGCAAAACTTTAAAAAATAATAATGAAAATTATTCCAGTGCCCTGATCAGAGGGAAGGTGGCAATCCCATCAATAAAAATAGTATGGGCAAAGCTATGAGTGTATGTGTGTGGGGGGGGAGGGGGGCAAGATGGGTTCTTGAGGGGACAACTTGGCTGGGAATTCTGGGATATATGTAAAGTGATCGTGAAAGAAACATTTAGAAAATGTGTTCTTTTAATACTAGCCAAAGGAGTATACTCTAAATTCGATAAGCAGTAAGAAGGTATAAAAAATCTTTAGGGTAGGGAAATGGCATTACACAGAGGGGATTGGGACTATTCCTATAATAGCCACTTACAAAGAAGTAGACTGAGGGCTAGAGAAATAGCAGCTATGCAGAAAGTAATAAGGAGGCTGTTCTGACCCAAGTGATATACAATAATATCTGAACTAAAATGATGGCCATGGAATTAAGAAGACACTGTGAGTATGACAAAAAAAAAAAAGAAAGAAAAAGAAAAAAAACCTCAGCGAGTACAATATATTAACTAATTCAAATGTGTGAAACATGAATCAATTAGGACACAAATGTGACTTACTACAGTTCTAAGGGAAACATTCCTCATGTGAAGACACTTCAAATAATTTCAACATATTTTTATCCTTAGTTATTGTGTGTTTAAAAATTATGACTTCATAATATATTCATCCCAGTACCTAATATTTGCATTCTTGGTCTATTATAAAATATTCTTTTCAAAAAATAAAAAAGGAGACAAATAGTTTTACTAACACTAATTTATCCTGGAAAGCAGCATTTTTTAAAAAATTTGGTCTAGGAATGAGGACTAGGAATTTTATACCCAGTTCTTCTGGTTTTGTACTATGCGAAGGAAGCAAGTTACATAACCTCTCCAAAATGTAGCCATTCCTAGACTCAATAGTATTTTAACATCAACTAATGCTGATATCACACCTATTTTTCAGATTAGAACTTAGAGACTGAACGATTGTATGTTAAATTATTTTCCTTGATTAATCCTTTCTATTGCTACTACACTGATTTGTGTACTAGAACACCATGTTAGACAGACAGTGGGGGTCAACTTTCTGTATAATCCGTTATTAAGCATTTTTGCATTGAAAAACACAAACACAAAAAAAAAAAAAAAAAGAAAAGAAAAAAGATTTCAGTGTCCAGGAACCACTAGGTGATGTGGAGATCAAGGGGCTAGATCCTACATGGCTGACCATGAAGTTCAAGTCCTCAACCCACAGGCAGGAAAATCACACCAGATACATGTGTACATGCCCAAAACCCTAAGAAGAGTGGAAAGAAGGGATTGAGAAGTGGCCATCCCTCTGGGGAATGATTTCTTACTCCCCCTACCCCTGTTGCTCTCTCTCTCTGCCTCTCTCCAGCAAGTAGAAATACGGTACAGCAAAACTTTAAAAAATAATAATGAAAATTATTCCAGTGCCCTGATCAGAGGGAAGGTGGCAATCCCATCAATAAAAATAGTATGGGCAAAGCTATGAGTGTATGTGTGTGGGGGGGGAGGGGGGCAAGATGGGTTCTTGAGGGGACAACTTGGCTGGGAATTCTGGGATATATGTAAAGTGATCGTGAAAGAAACATTTAGAAAATGTGTTCTTTTAATACTAGCCAAAGGAGTATACTCTAAATTCGATAAGCAGTAAGAAGGTATAAAAAATCTTTAGGGTAGGGAAATGGCATTACACAGAGGGGATTGGGACTATTCCTATAATAGCCACTTACAAAGAAGTAGACTGAGGGCTAGAGAAATAGCAGCTATGCAGAAAGTAATAAGGAGGCTGTTCTGACCCAAGTGATATACAATAATATCTGAACTAAAATGATGGCCATGGAATTAAGAAGACACTGTGAGTATGACAAAAAAAAAAAAAGAAAGAAAAAGAAAAAAAACCTCAGCGAGTACAATATATTAACTAATTCAAATGTGTGAAACATGAATCAATTAGGACACAAATGTGACTTACTACAGTTCTAAGGGAAACATTCCTCATGTGAAGACACTTCAAATAATTTCAACATATTTTTATCCTTAGTTATTGTGTGTTTAAAAATTATGACTTCATAATATATTCATCCCAGTACCTAATATTTGCATTCTTGGTCTATTATAAAATATTCTTTTCAAAAAATAAAAAAGGAGACAAATAGTTTTACTAACACTAATTTATCCTGGAAAGCAGCATTTTTTAAAAAATTTGGTCTAGGAATGAGGACTAGGAATTTTATACCCAGTTCTTCTGGTTTTGTACTATGCGAAGGAAGCAAGTTACATAACCTCTCCAAAATGTAGCCATTCCTAGACTCAATAGTATTTTAACATCAACTAATGCTGATATCACACCTATTTTTCAGATTAGAACTTAGAGACTGAACGATTGTATGTTAAATTATTTTCCTTGATTAATCCTTTCTATTGCTACTACACTGATTTGTGTACTAGAACACCATGTTAGACAGACAGTGGGGGTCAACTTTCTGTATAATCCTTTAGTGCACCAGGCACAGTAGGATTTAATAAATATGTGGTATTCATAAAAAGAATGATGTCAGTTTCTACACCTGTAAAGTTAAGTAGTTGAACAAAATTACTTACTAAGTCTTTGATCTCTAATGTTTGATGATTAATGCATAACTATTTTTCAACTTCAACTACATACCTATAGTAATGATTACCATAGGACATGAATATGCATCTTTATTGAAAAGCATGATTTACATTCCAATGTAATCCTATCACTGTACAAACTAATTCCTCTACCTTATAAAAAGCTAACTATGTTTCTGCTCATGACTGGAAGTACCACAAGTACCAATAATATATTTTTGACCACCACTTTTTTTTTCTTTACCTCCCCTCATATAACCCTAAACTCCCAGTAGAAAATCACATTTTTTTTTTTTGGTAGTCACCAGGAATGGTTTCAACTTTTATTTTTCTGAAATCTTTCTTAATCTCTTTGCATTTATATCTGTTGAACCATATTTGATCTCCCATTTCTTCTACTGCCGTATGAGCACGATAATCCAGTGGTGAGGAGGAGTACTTCCTAACTCCTAGTTTTTCTTTTATTAGTTTCTCTTCCTAAATTCAGGTGTCATGTCCTTGGTCTAATATCCTTTGACAAGACACATGGTATTATAACATAACAGGTCATAAATTATAAATTAATCCTGTTTTTGAGAAATACTATCCAAATAATCCAGTGATTTTTATCTTTCTTAAAGAAGTATAAATTTCATTCAGTTTTTTTTTCCAATTACCAAATAACAGTTTTAGCTCTTATTTTAAAGTGTAATGGAAGAAGTTTTGTTCTGTATACCCTTCTCAATGATAAATGTTTCTTCAAGTATCAATGTTTAATATTTAAGAGAAGTCATAGAAGGTGAAGGGATCCAATTTCTAGAGAGATTTAAAATTTTCTGTGAATGTGGAGTTTATCAGAGTTACTATCTAGCTAATTATAGAGAATATAATCTTAATATGAAAATACTTTAAATGATTAAGATTTTAAAAAAGAATAATGATAAGGGCTGCCTAGGTTGTGGTAAAGAGAACCCTCCTACACTGTTGGTAAGAATGGAAATTAGTACAGTCCCTGGGGAAAACAACATAGAGTTTCTGCAAAAACTTACAGATAGAACAACAATACAACTCAACAATTTCACTTGTGGGTATCAACCCAAAGGATAGGAATGCACTCATTCAGAAAAACACTTGCACACTTATGTTTATTTCAGCATTAATCACAATTGCTAAGACATGGAATCAATCTAAATATCCAAGAACAGATGAATCAATGAAAAACTGTAGGTTATACACACTATAAAATACTACTCAGCCATTAAAAAAATAATGAGACCCTGAAATTTGATTCAAAGGGGATGAATATGTGGGGCCCACAGGTGGTATGGCGGGGTTAAGGGCACTGAACCTGGTGGTTTGCTTTCTCACTTTTCCTGTCTTTCTCTCACTCTGTCTCTATTTGGTAAAATTAAAATAAATAAATAAATAAATTCAATAAAATAATTCTTTTAAAAGAAAAGTGGATGAATATGGAAGTTTTAATGCTGAGCAAACCAAGCCAGACTGCAAGACACACTGCATGTCCCCAATTAATATATACTGAACGTCTGCACTCTATGGCAGAAACCAAAAGACTAGAAGGGAGAGCAACGGTAAATTCTAGAGGCAGTGTAAAAGGCGATGGACAATGGGGGGAGGGGGGAATTGAGGTGGGGTGGCAAAACATTTAACAAAAACAAAACTGAAAAGTTATCTGTTGATAATAATGTATATGGAAATATATTTGGACTAATATATAATGTATTTATGCTGGAAAAAATTCATTTTGTATGCTATAAAGATGTACAATGATTAAATGTTAAAAATTGAAAAAAGGGAAATATATAAAAATGATTTTACATGAAAGACAGTCAATGGTTAATCATTGTTTTCTGGAAACAAAAGTTTTGGAGAATATGACTGCAAAATCACACCAGCTTACCGGTGAGAGTCACCAGTCAAATGATACAATCACAAATGCAAACTGAAGCTGAGGCCAAGTGGAAATTATAATATTGTTTGCAAACAGAACACTAATATTTCTACCAAGAACAAATACATTTGGTGAGTATTAGCTGAGCAATAAGGAAAAAACAATTTGGAGATATATTTAAAGTAATTCAGCATTTGAATAATCAGAGGGCCCTAGAAAGCTAGCTTAAAGAGCAAAACCCAACAGAAAAAAACATCTCCAAAATAAAAAAAAAAAAAAAAAAAAAAAAAGGATTGGTCAAGGCTTATAAAAAGGCCCATGGTAGAACAAGCAGTCATACATAACTCAGAAGCTCGTACTAGCAACCTGTCTGTCAAACCAACCCTGTACCATGGCCTGCTGCAACACTAGCTTCTGTGGGTTTCCCAGCTGCTCCAACGGTGGGACCTGCGGCT
>NW_006159986.1:2443077-2447306 GCF_000334495.1 Tupaia belangeri chinensis | reverse complement strand
TGGCTGTGGAGCCATGAGCTGCCGCACCAGGTGGTGCCGCCCAGACTGCCGCGTGGAGGACACCTGCCTGCCCCCTTGCTGCGTGGTGAGCTGCACTCCCCCAACCTGCTGCCAGCTGCACCATGCTCAGGCCTCCTGCTGCCGCCCATCCTACTGTGGACAGTCCTGCTGCCGTCCTGCCTGCTGCTGCTACTGCTGCCAGCCCTCCTGCTGTCAGCCCACCTGTTGAAAATCTCCTGTTGGGGATCCTGAGAAGACAGCACTTCCAAAACGCTAACCAGCATAGACTCCCAACAGATTTCTGAATTCTAATACCAATAATGAATTGCAACCCCTTATCATACAGCTATACAATTTCCTAGAATGTAAATTTATTTATAATGGAAGACTAAAAATCTTTTAAGACATGGATCTCGACAGAAGCTCTACAGTGTTAAGAGATACATCATATTTAACTATAACTATCATTTGAAGTGTTTCAACAACTCATTGGAGCTTAAATTTAATAAAAGTTTTCATGTATTCAATAAAGAAATCATTGCTCAAACTTTCTTTTCTTTGGAATTTGTCAATGATATTAATACTGGAATTTTTACAAATTTCAATATGACATGGAACTATGGTTTTCCTTTATTTCCATGCTCCTAATAATGGTTTTTAAAAGTGATGTTCCTTTACTATTAAATAGTCTTGTATACTGAAGCCAAAATACGTGACTAAAAGAACACAAAAACATTTTGGAACTATTGGGTTATCGGAAAGATCATGACATATCTTTCTATGTTTTTGCGTATGTCATGACTTTTCTGACACCCCAATATTTCCCAGGTCTTAATGTAGAAGGTAGTGGACTAGGTATTACAGAAATCAATTTGACAAAAAAAAAAGATTTTATTGTATCCAGTTTTATAAGGTGTTGCCAAATTAATTTATTTATTCATGTATGATTCTATGTACAATTCTTTCAATCATCAAAGATACACAGAGCACAAAGTATATAAGACTTTGAACAAATATTTCAAAATAATAATAGAATACATTGGATTGGAATCTCAGGTTTGCCAGTATCTTTACCTGTCCAATCTCCTATTTTTAACCTGGAAAATGAGAGAATTGAGTTTTATTATTAACAGAATTCCTTCCAGGCAGAGGAGAGTAGATCATTTGCTAAACAGATGGCATACTGATAATTAACTCCTTCAGGTCTCCTAAGCGGAAAAATATTCAATAGTCAAATAATCGCGCATGAATTATCGCTATCTTGAAGATTTATAAAGCAACATTAGAATACTAAAGGGGCTGAGACGCCCAGCAGTAAAGGAACCTCTATAACCATTACTCCCAAACTGATTTAGCCAAGAAATCCTACTCTTTTACTACCCATTAACACCCTGTAACACTAGTGCTCCTCAAAATATACTTTGGAAAAGGAATATCAGCCAATGTTTTCACAATACCTATACCTTTTCTCATACATGGTGAAGCACAAAAGAAATGTTCATTACAGGATGGATTTAAATTGACTTGATGTTCAAGATGGCCAGTCACCATTCTTATTCTAATCTTCAGAGAAATGTAGGGAGTGAAGCAAAGATGAAACAAATTACATGAATATGGATTTCCATTCCCAGGGATAAAATCTTTGATCATGAAAGTTTACTGCTGAGTGAACCAAGCCAGACTATGAAGGAGAGACATTATATGTCTTCACTTAATATATACGGACTGTCTGCACTCTGCGACTAACACTGAAAAATTAGAGAATATGGAAAATGGTCATAGATACCAGCTACATTGTGGAAAGAGGGTGTGAGAAGGAGAGTATGAGGAAAGACATTAAAGAGAAAAATAAAGTGGCAAGACATTTATGGGACACAGAAATGATTATTATCTGTTGATGATAACATGTAGAATTTTCAAATTTAAATATCCCTATTCTCAGTAATTCTCTAAGAGCAACTAAAGGACAGACACATGAAAATTGAGATAAATTTTTCAGTAGGAAAATACTGAAAATGGTACAGTGGAAAGGTGTAGAAGTGAAGAACAGTATGCAATGTGACTGTCTTTGGGGCCCTCAACAATAACATACTTAATCTCCTCAAATATCTGAATTATTTGCAAGAAACAATAAATCTGTTTAGTATAAATGATTCTAATGATGGAGCCAACAGGTAGGGTAGTGGTTAAGGTGCTAGACTTCTGACCATGGTTCAAGTCCTAGACCTGGCCACTTGAAAATCATCCTGGGTGCATGTGCAGGTATGCCCAAAATCCCAGGAGGAGAATGGAAGAAAAGGTATTGTAGCATGGTCATCCTCTTGGGAGGTGATTTCTCGCTTTCCCTCTCACTATCTCTCTCTGGGAAGCACACATGCCCTATGGCAAAAACCTTTAAAAAAAAATCCTGGGAAGTTTAGATAAGAATTAAATAGTTCCTGAGATTTTTAACTATGGAAAATCCATGTATGTCAAACATCCAAGCTGTAAAACTAGTTAATCAATGAATTGTGTTACAGATTTACTTAAGAAAAAGCAAGAGATTCACAAAAAAACACACCTTTTCATTGAAATGTGATGTGGAATTTGAAAACATGCCAAACTTAATCTTGGAGCTGGCATACCTGGAGAAATAGAACTAACACCTGGTATTCTAGCTCAAATGCCACGAGTAGCATTTTTATTCTCAATATCTCTATAACACACCCCATACTTCTTGGAGGTCAGAGAAACTTCCATTGCATCCAAACCAAACCTTCATCTTCGCCTTCATCAGTTACCTATGGCCTAGTCTCTAACATCTATAATAAACTGCATACTACAGATCAACACAGTATAGTATGTCACACAGTCCAGTATCAATATGTTAAGAGTATGATTTTTATGCAGTTAAGAACATTTAAGTCTATAGAACATCCTATGATAAGAGAGTAAACAAAATCACAAGTTAGGTAGGCTAGCTTTTATAATACTTGAAATTTTCTTGAAGAATGCATATTATGCTGTTAAAAAATACCTAGGAAAGTGTCTAATAATGTGTTATTGTTTATTTTAAGCTCTGCCTTTTTTCCTCCTTTATTCTCAAAAAAAGTCTTTAAGAAAGTGGACAGATTTTCACATTTTGTTTTAAACCCTTTGATTTTCTTTAGAATAGTTGTTTAGACCAAAAAGAGAGAATCGGGTATTGTGTTTGAAAGAGTTTAGCAGAGATTTCAGATGGTGTGGATTAACATTTCAGATTTTCCATGTATTTGTGTGAACTTGGGCAAGTTACTTAAATCTGTTTGTGACTCAGTTTCCTCACATGGAAGGAATATGAGAATAACAATGCACCTTCCACTCATAGGACTTCTATGAAAATTATAATAAACAAATTGATACAAGCAAAGTGCTCAGAACCACTTGGGCACATATTTGGCTGTTGAAAAAGTCATGACTCATTTTACATAGAAAACTACATCATGATTTTTCTGACAACCAAGTAAATGCTCCAAAAAATGCCAATAAGAATTAACCCATATTTCCCAGGTTCAAAGAAAACATCCTTTCAAGTTAGCTGAATCTAGTCTTGCATCACACTCAAAGTGAAGATGAGAAAGGTAGAGAAAAAGTAGTCAATATTGGAGACCACATTGATGGGAATTAAACTGCCATGTGAGACCCAAAAGCCCAATTATATGGTCAACTGAGTAATACTGACACTCCTTAAAGATAAGGCATCAGTCAATTATTTTTCAGGCAATAGGAAAATTTTACCAAATATGATAAATTAGGGGTTATATTCCCAATGAATGCTAATGACTACTTGACCATGGCAAACAATCCTAATTGAATAATTGAAGAACAAATAAAATGCACTTTTAAAAGCTTTCAGATGGTTGAACAAACAACTCAGTAGCAGGCCAATTATCATTCAGAAGCAAATTATTCAAACATAAACAAGGAAGAGACTTTGGAAAGTATGTAAACAATAGCTGGTCAAGGCTTATAAAAGGCCCAATGTAGAAGTCACCACCAAAACCCAAAAACTTCTCCAAGCAACCCATTCCTCAAACCAACTCTGCACCATGGCCTGCTGCAACACTAGCTTCTGTGGGTTTCCCATCTGCTCCAATGGCGGGACCTGTGGCTCCAGCTGCTGCCAGCCAAGCTGCTGCCAGACCAACTGCTGCCAGCCTACCTGCTGCCAGACCAGCTGCTGGCAGGCCACCTGCTGCCCGACCAGCAGC
>NW_006159986.1:2426859-2442933 GCF_000334495.1 Tupaia belangeri chinensis | reverse complement strand
CTGTGGAGCCATGAGCTGCCGCACCAGGTGGTGCCGCCCAGACTGCCGCGTGGAGGACACCTGCCTGCCCCCCTGCTGTGTGGTGAGCTGCACTCCCCCAACCTGCTGCCAGCTGCACCATGCTCAGGCCTCCTGCTGCCGCCCATCCTACTGTGGACAGTCCTGCTGCCGTCCTGCCTGCTGCTGCTACTGCTGCCAGCCCACCTGTTAAAAGTCAAGCTGCTGATTTTCAACTTGAAGTGTCAACTTTCAACCCAGTCCATGAACAAATGATCTCTTCAGCCACTTCAAGACTACTAACAAATTCTTGAACTTTTATTTGTTTTTTGTTGTGAGGGTTACCAAACTTTTAGCCCTCACAGACCTCTCTGATTTTATTCAGCATTATAAAGATCTTGATCTCCTATCTGAGGATGCCAAAGTACAAAATGACTCAAGGCCTGGGAGAGCAAATATACCCTGAGAAGGATCCTCAACATTAAACCTCATGCTCTGAGGCTCAGTGTTGCTGAGGCCATGAAGAATCAACAGTCTCTCTCAGATATATTTACTTCTCTTTCACCACTTTGCAAGATGCACTTTTTATGAAAGGGGAATAATATATCAAGGTCTAATAAATTAAATCTACTACTGTGGCAAATACATCTTTTTTCTTCATTGAGTGTATGCATGATGTATATTTCATAGAAAGTTATATAAAAGATTTTAACCTGTTTTTCATATCCTACACTGGTCTTCTGCTATGTTAGGAACTGCGATGAGGTCCCATAAAAAGATACACAGGCAATCACTTTGGGCCTCAGAAATGACACAGGTTCTATTACCTTATCTTAACCTTACACCATGCTTTTTCAATCAGACAGGTTTAGAAGCCAGCATCTCTGAATTAAGAGTCAGGAGACTTATTTTTTTGTTTTGTTTTGTATATTAGAGAAATGTGGTTTCAAGCAATCTTCAAACAATGGTAATTTATGCTAATAATTCACATTATTTTAGGACCAGCAGATAGTATAATGGTTATATCGCTGGACTCAACTTTCAACCCAGTCCATGAACAAATGATCTCTTCAGCCACTTCAAGACTACTAACAAATTCTTGAACTTTTATTTGTTTTTTGTTGTGAGGGTTACCAAACTTTTAGCCCTCACAGACCTCTCTGATTTTATTCAGCATTATAAAGATCTTGATCTCCTATCTGAGGATGCCAAAGTACAAAATGACTCAAGGCCTGGGAGAGCAAATATACCCTGAGAAGGATCCTCAACATTAAACCTCATGCTCTGAGGCTCAGTGTTGCTGAGGCCATGAAGAATCAACAGTCTCTCTCAGATATATTTACTTCTCTTTCACCACTTTGCAAGATGCACTTTTTATGAAAGGGGAATAATATATCAAGGTCTAATAAATTAAATCTACTACTGTGGCAAATACATCTTTTTTCTTCATTGAGTGTATGCATGATGTATATTTCATAGAAAGTTATATAAAAGATTTTAACCTGTTTTTCATATCCTACACTGGTCTTCTGCTATGTTAGGAACTGCGATGAGGTCCCATAAAAAGATACACAGGCAATCACTTTGGGCCTCAGAAATGACACAGGTTCTATTACCTTATCTTAACCTTACACCATGCTTTTTCAATCAGACAGGTTTAGAAGCCAGCATCTCTGAATTAAGAGTCAGGAGACTTATTTTTTTGTTTTGTTTTGTATATTAGAGAAATGTGGTTTCAAGCAATCTTCAAACAATGGTAATTTATGCTAATAATTCACATTATTTTAGGACCAGCAGATAGTATAATGGTTATATCGCTGGACTCCCACATAGTCAACCACGTTTCAAGTCCCAGATCTGGTGGCTTAAAACTCTCGCCGGGTGCATGTGTGTGCGTGCCCAAAATCCCAAGAGGAGAATGGGGAAGGGATTATGGCATGGGGGGGGTGTGATTTCTCACTTTTGGTCTGTCTCTCTCTGTGTTTCTGGTGAGTGCCCACACTCTATAGCAAAAAAAAAAAAAAAAATCTCTCTTTTTTAAAAAAAAGAAAGATAAATAAATAAATAAAAATAAAACACACTATTTTTATTCACTGGTGTGTACCTGTAATCTTAGCTACTTGGGAGGCTAAGGCATGAGGATTTCAAGGTCAAAGTCAACCTGGACAACCATAGCAAGAGTTTGTATTCAAAAAGAGAGAGAAGCAGGAGAGAGAGAAAGGTGGGTAAGCCTCCTCAAGGATATATGCACTTAATTAGACAACGATTTTACTTCGAGATTATTTTCTTCTTTTTTCTAAACAGGAAGGGAGTATAGGATGTTTTGCTCTATTTTTAGAGACAACATTATCTACTTGGGTTCAAAATCTCACTAAGAAATACACACACAGGTATATACGCTGGTACTGTGGCCTAGTGGTTAAATCAGTCAGTTCCCACATGGCCAATTCCATGATTCAAGTTCAGACCCAGCAGCTTGAGAAACTCACCAGGCACATTCACCCAATCCCAACAGTGTGGAGAAATAGAAAAGAGACTGCAGCATGACCATTCCTCATGGGAGGTACTTTCTCCCTCTCCTTCTCTTTCCGTCTCTCTATCTCACTCTGGTGAGTGAGTACATGCCCCCACTGGGAAAATTAAGGGAACAAAAGAGATCTACACATATTTATTATATGTAAATGTGCATTCATATAGGTGGAGTCTTCAGAAAGTTCATGTAAATGCATCTTATATGAAAAACGATCTGTACATGGATTTCAAACTTTTTGCACCAAAATAAACCTGTACTTGAATTCCATATTTACACAAACTTTCTGGAGTTCCTTGTATATAATACACATACCCAAAAAATATTTCTTTTTTGAGAAGTTTTAGCATTAGGGCATGTGTGCTCATTGGAGAGAGACAGAGACAGAGACAGTAAGAAGGAAAGTGAGAAATGAACCCCCAGGGCAGATGGCCATGCTGCAATCACTTCTCGATTCTCCTCCTGGGATCTTGGGCCCACGTACAAATGCTCCTGGTGTGATTTTCAAGCTACCAGGTCCGAGACTCGAACTGCAGTTGGCCATGTGGAAGTCCAGCAATGTAACCACTACGCCGTCTGCTGGCCCCAACACACACAATAAATTTATATACATTAAAACACAAATATCAGTGAGTGCTTTATAAATGTGATTTTCCAGACAAGAATCAGAATCAATTACAGACATACACACACACACACACACACACACATACACATACACACACACATACATACACACACACACATTACTGTGGTAAAAATTCCCTTGGCCCAGACTTGATGTTATAGGTGATGGCATACAGAATTGCAGTGCTAGAAGCCATGTGGCCAACTTGAGGTTTGGATCCTGAGTCAACCTGAAAACACACCAAGTGTTCACATGCTAGAGAGACATGCTGGAGGTCTTAGAAAGAGGATGTGGTGTGACAAGACCCAGTCTAAGGTGCCCGCTTCTCTCTCTCTCTCTTTCTAGAGTATCCAGAAGCTTTCTTTTGTGAATAAAGTTTCCTTAAGTTATAATGCTTTATTCATTAAAGGGTGAAAGGAAGTCAGAAAATTAGGAGACACAAATAATGGATAATGTGTAAAGAAAGAATCAATTTCCCTGGCTTATCATATACAAAGTAGATACAACACAGAACATGCCTAGAACAACAGAACAGAAATAGAGACATAGTTCATCCTCTTGACCCTTTGATTCTATCAACCACTTTCAAGTATCACTACATAAGCAGCTCCTGCTAAAAGGAAAAATAAAAATGACAGTAACTTGAGAAAAACGTCAGTTGGTATTTCATCATTACCACACTCTGCTAATCATTCATTTCTATTTTTATTCAACAAGCATTTACTGAACATCCACATGCAAGACTCTCTGTGTAGGATATCAGTGTGAATCAGACATGGGAAAATTGTGCCCCTAAGGAATGAACGATCTGGTAGAGTGATTACACTCTACCACATTCAGTCCTGGAATGTGTCTGAGAGATCATCTCATTTTATAGATGAATAAAAAGAAAACTATTTAAAGATTAAGTGACTTTTCTGAGATTGCACAGCCACTTAGTGGTAGAACCAGTTTGAGAGGTCCATTTAGTTTAATTAACTTAATTTCATTCTTGATTAAAAATTTTGTTCACTAGGTCATGTGACCACTCCTAATTGCCTAAGGCTGGGCCCATTTAAAGTTCTTTGCAGCTTAAAATGCTATGATCGTTTTTAAATTCAAAAACACAAACTAAAAATGATTGAGGTTTTACTAATAGGTAAGATGATTAAACAAAAGGAATAAATTACTCATAAAAAATTAGTGATATGCAGCCAGTCTCAAGGTCTAGTGGTTAAGGAAACCAGATCCCACATGGCCAACTGTGGTTCCAATCCTTGTCTTTATGGCTTGAAAAGCACACCAGGCACATCTGCATACATGCCCTAAATCCTGACAGGATGGAAAAATGTAAAGACATTGCAATGTGATCACGGCCAATTGGGGTGCTTTTTCCCCTCACTGACTCTCTATGTCTCTGTCTCTGATGAGTACATGCACTCTCTGGCAATTAATAAAAAGGTCAGGGGCCAGCAGGTGGCATGGTTATTAAGGTGCTGGACTCCCACATGGTTGACCATGGTTCAAGTCCCAGACCTGGTGGCTTGCTTTCTCACTTCCTCTCTCTCTCTGCCTCTCTCCAGTAAGCACCCATGCCCTACAGCAAATTAAAAATAATAATTATGATTATAAATAGAATTAAATAAAATAGTAACTTTTTTTTGAGAAGTTTTTGCTATAGGGTGTGTGCACTCTCCAGACAGAGAGACACATAGAGACAGAAAGCGAGAAATCACCCCCCAGGGGGGATGGTCGCGCCACAATCCCTTCTCCTCCATTCTCCTCTCGGGATCTTGGGCACCCATGCACACGCACCCAGCGTGAGTTTTAAGTCACCAGGTCCGGGACGTGAATCGCAGTCGACTACGTGGGAGTCCAGCGACATAGCCATTACATTAACTGCTGGTTCCCTAAAATAGTAACTTTTAAAACGATGCACATTATGTATAGAATACACAAACACACTGGATAAGCTAGATGGAATGGATAAAGTCCTAGAAAAACACAATCTATCAAAACTGTACTGTGAAAAAAATCTAAACAAGAAGGTTGAATTCATCATCAAAAACTTCTCAATAAAGAATAGCTCAGGACCAGATGTCTTCATTGGTGAATTCGATAGAACATTTAAAGAAAAACTAAAATGAATCCTCATCAAATTCTTTCAAAAAATTGAAGAGGGAACATATCCAAACTTATTCTATGAAGCCAGCATTAATTTGATACCAAATCTAAAGACACTATAAAGCAAACCAACAAAAACTACAGACCAATATATCTGATAAATAATTTTGTGAAAAAAATAACAAACATAATTCAGCAACAAAATGGAATTTTAACCTGGACTGCAAGGATGGATCAACATTCAAAAATCAATCCATGCAATACACTTCACTACTATGTTAGCAAAATGAAGGGGGCTGAAAAACACAGTCATCTCAATTGATTCAGAGCAAGTACTTTACACAATTCATAACCCTTTCATAATTTAAAAAACAAAACATTCAGAAAGAAAAAAAAAACACTCAACAAACTAGGAATAGAAGGGAAATAGCTCAAAATAGTAAAAGTCATCTATGAAAAGCCAACATCATAATTAACAATGATGGCTGAAAGCTTTTTACCTAAAATTAGGAACAAGACAAATGTGCCCACTTTGCCTCTATTTATTATAGTGCTGGAAGTCCTAATTACAGCAATTAGGCAAGAAAAAGAAATAGGTCAATCAAGTTGAAAAGAAAAAGTGAATTATCTCTCCTCACAGACAACTTAATCTTGTATGTAGAAAACTCTAAATATTTCTCACATAAAAACACATGTTATAATAGAACCAATATACAAATTCAATGAAGTTATGGGTACAAATTACACATGCAAAAATCAGTTGCATTTTTGTACACTAACAATAAATTGTTTGAAAATAAATTTAAGAAAACAATTCCAGTTAAAATAGCATCAAAAAGAGTAAAGTACTTAGGAATAAATTTAACTGATGAGGGAAAAAACCGGTATACCAGAAACTATAAAATGATGCTAAAAGAAATTACATAAGATGCTAGTATCAATACTACCTTGAACAATCTACATATTTAATGCAATCCCTAGCAAAATCCAATGGCATATTTTGAAGAAATAAAAAACTGTTTTATATACTGGGTTGTTGGAAAGTTATGACACAGTTTTGCATTAAAAACACAGAAAAATACTTCACTACTTTTCTGATGACCCTATATATATTTAATCACTGTATGTCTTTACAGCATACAAAATGGATTTTCCTAGTTTGAATATCATGCATATCAGTCAAGTCATAGATATTACCATGTACATTATCATCATTAGATAACATTTTATTTTTGTTTCTGTTAAATGTTTTCCCCCCAATTCCTTTTCTCCCTCCTCGTTATCCACCATCTCCAATACTGTTTCTAATATGTTCAGTTGCCCTCTTTGCAATTAAACCTTCCAACTTCATCTTAAAACTCATGAAATCAGAAGGGATCCCAAATAGTCAAAACAATCTTAAAAAAGAACAAACTTGGTCTCACACTTTCTGATCGCAAAATTTATTATAAAGCTACGATAATCCTAACAGTGTGGCACTGATATAAAGACAGATATATACACCAATAGAATAGAAATTCCCAGGAATAAACCACCACATATATGGCCAAGTTATCTACTTACTTAGTAATTTTCTTATCTACTTAAATTGGCAAATAAAAATTATATATATTTATCATTTATAACATGTTGTTTCAAAATATCTATACCTTTTGGAATAGCTAAATCAAGTTAATGAATATACATTACCCCCACATATGTTTTTGTGGTGAGAATACTCAAAATCGACTTTAAGCAGTTTTAAAAAATATAGTTACCAATATGTTAACTACTATAGTCATATTGGTAACTACAACAATAGATCTCTTGAAGTTATTCCTCCCATCTAACTGAAATTTTATAGCTTTTGGGCAACACCTCCCCTACTCCCCCACCTCAAGCCCCTGAAAACCACGATTCTACATTCCACTACTATAACTTCAGCTCCTTTAAATTCCATGTATAACTAAGACTGTGCAGTATTTGTTCTTTCATGCCTGGCTTGTTTCACTTAACATAATGTCCTCCAGGTTCATCCATGTTGTAGTGTGTGATAAGATTTTCTTCTGTTAAAAGGCTAAATAGCATTCCATTGTGTGTATATATACCACATTTTCTTTATTCATTCTTCTAATAGACACTTTGGGTGATTTCATATCTTGACTATTGTAAATAATGTTGCAATAAACACAAGCATACAGATATCTCTTAAATATACTGATTCAATTTCCTTTGGATATATGTCTGGTAGTAGGTCTGCTGAATCATATGGCAATTCTGTTTTTGTTTCTGTATTTTCTTTTTGTTTTAGGAACCCTCACTCTGTTTTTCACAATAACAATTTTAATTTACCTTCCCACAGCTCTCTACCAGGTTTTCCTTTCCTTCACATCCTTTCCAATTTAGCTTTCATCTTTATGTTTATTTAGATTCTTTATCCATTTTTTTAACTGAGCTATTTGTTGTCTTATTATTAAGTTGTTTGAGTTCTTTATATATTCTGGATATTAATTAACCTTTAGCAGATGCATGGTTTGTAAATATTTTCTCCTATTCCATAGGTTCTCTTTACTCTGTTTATTGAATCATTGATTGTAAAAAAGTGTTTATGTTTTGTGTAATCTTATTTGCCTACTTTTGCTTTTGTCGCTTGTGTTTTGTGGTTCATATAAAAATTAAAAACAAAACAAACAAACAATAAAACACTGTTACCCAGCTCAATGTCATGAAGCTTATCCCTTGTTATTTTCTAATAGTTTTACAGGTCCAGCTTCTACATGTAAGTCCCACTTATTTTGAGTTTATTTCTGTATATAGAGTTAGATAAGGGTCTAATTTCATTCTTCTACGTGTGAATATGGTCAAATAATTTTCTTTTTATAAATTTGATTTCAATTTACATTTAACCAAGTATATCTTTATAGTGTACAACATTGCTTTTTCCAGCACAAATACCATGCATATCAGTCAAGACAAAGACATTACTATATACATTATCATCAGCAAATAGCTTTTCATTTTTTTGCCAATTAAACATACTTTTTTTTTCTTCCCGCTATTACCCACCCCTGTATTACCACTATACTTCCTATCTCTGATGTCTACAGTTGCCCTTCCTGCTATTATATCTTTCAAACTTTCAGTTTCTACTATAGAGTGCAAACAATCGGTATACACTGAGTGGGGACATACAAAAATCTGTCTTTCATAGTCTGGCTTGCTTCGCTTAGCATAAAGCCTTCCATATTCATCCACTTTGTATCAAATGTCAGGGTCTTTTTTTTTTATGACTGAGTAGTATTCCATAGAGTACACGTGCCACATTTTTTCAATCCATTCATCTCTTTTTAGACATTTGTGTTGATTCTATGTCCTAGCAATTGTAAATAATGCTGCAATAAACATGGATGTGCAAGTGTTTTTCCAACTTAGGGTTGTTCTATCCTTTGGGAAAATACCTAAGAGTGGAATTACTGGGTTGTATGGTAGTTCTATTCGATGGCTTCTGAGGAATCTATATATCATTCTCCAAAGTGGTTGTACTAATTTGCATTCTCACCAACAATGTAGGAGAGTTCCCTTGTCAACACAGCCTCACCATTACTCATTTTTTTTTTAAATTTTAGCCATTCTGACTGAGGTTAAATGGTATTTAATTGTAATTTTGATAAAAGATAGAAACCATGTTTTCATATGCTTTTTGGTTGTTTGCATGTCTTCTTTGAAGAGTTTTCTTTTCAGCTCATTCCATATGCTTTTTGGTTGTTTGCATGTCTTCTTCGAAGAGTTTTCTTTTCAGCTCATTTTCCCATCTTCTAATTGGATTGATTATGTTTTGTGGGTAACCATCTTCTAATTGGATTGATTATTTTTTGTGGGTATTCTACTTGAGTTTCCTATATATTCTGATTTTCAGTCCATTATCCAAGGTATAGCTTGCAAATATATTCTCCACTCTGAGGGTTGTCACCTCACTCTAATTATTGTTTCTTTTGTTGTGCAGAAGCTTCTCAGTCTAATATAGTTCCATTTGTCCATTTTTGGAACTATTGTCTGTGCTTTGAGAGTCTTCTTTAATAAGTCTTTGCTGGGACCAGATGTTGGCGTAATGGCTGTGTCACTAGACTCCCATGTAGTTGACTGCAGTTTGAGTCCCAGACCCGGTGGCTTAAACTCACGCCAGGCAAGTGTGAGTGCATACCCAAGATCCCGAGAGGAGAATGGAGAAGAAGGGATTGCAATGTGGCCATCCCCCCTGGGGGGTGATTTCTCACTTTCTGTCTTTCTGTCTCTGTCTTTCTGGTGAGCTCACCCTCCCTATAACAAAAAACCTCTCCAAAAAAAAGAAAAAAAAAAGTGTTTGCCCACCCCGAGGTAACCAAGAGTTTTTTCTATGTTTTCCACCAGTATTTTTATTCTTTGAGGCTTTATGTTTAGATCCTCAACTCATTTTGAGTTAATTTTTGTTAGTGGTGAGAGATTAAGGTTCAATTTCACTCTTCTGCAGGTTGATGTCCAGTTCTCCCAGCACCATTTGCTGAAGATATTTTCTTTTTCCCACTGGATTGTCTTGTGCCCTTTGTCAAGGATCAGTTGGCTGCATGATTTGGGGTTTATTTGGGGTTCTCAATTTTGTTTCATTGATCTACTTGTCTGTTTGTGCGCCAATACCATGTTTTAATTATCATAGCTTTGTAATATGTTTTGAGGTCGGTAAGTGAGATGCCTCCTATTTTATTTCCCTTGCACAGTATTGTTTTGGTGACATGAGGCCTTTTATGTTTCCAGACATATTTTATAATTTTTTTTATATTTGTGAGGATAACTCTTGTAGTTTGATTGGAATTGCATTAAATTTGTAGGTTAATCTGGGTAGGATTGACATCTTGATTATATTAATTTTTCCAATCCAGAAGCATGGGATGTTTTTCCATGTTTTTGGTCTTTCCACATTTTTTATTTCTTTCTCTAGTGTGTCATAGTTTTCCTGGTAGAAATCTTTGACGTGTTTGGTAAGGCTTGTTCCTAGATATCTTATGGGCTTAGTGGCTATTGTAAATAGGATTTCTTTCTTCAACTGTGTCTCAGTTTTTCCACTGTTGCTGTATAAAAATGCTATAGGTTTTTGTATGCTGATTTTGTATCCTGCCACTTTGTCATATTCATTTATTACTTTCAGGACTTTGTGTGTGTGTGTGTGTGTGTATGTGTGTGTGTGGACTCATTTGGATTTTCTATGTATAGCATCACATCATCTGCAAATACAGATAATTTCACTTTTTTTTTCCTATTTGGATGCCTTTTATTTGTCTCACGTCTAATTTCATTGGTTAGAACTTTCAGTACTGTTATAAAGGAGGAGAAAAAGTGGGCATCCTTGTCTTGTTTCAGTTTTTAATAGAAAAGCTTTCAGCTTTTCCCCATTCAGTATCATGTTAGCTATGGATTTTTCATAGATGGTTTTTATTGTTTTGATAAATGTCCCTTCTATGCCAATTTTGCTGAGAGTCTTTACAATGAAGGAATGTTGTATTTTATTGAATGCTTTTTCTTCATCAACTGATATGATCATATGATTTTATCTTTCTTTTGTTAATGTGACATATTACATTTATTGTTTTGAATATATTGAACCATATCTTTTGTTAATGTGACATATTGCATTTATTGTTTTGAATATATTGAACCATCTTTGCATCCCTGGAGTGAAGACTACTTGGTCATGATGTATCATCTTTTTTTTGGGGGGGGGCGGAGGGGGGAGAGTTTTTTTTTGCTATAGGGTGCATGCAGTCACCAGCCAGACTGAGAGAGACAGAGAGACAGAAAGCGAGAAATCACCCCTTGGGGGATGGCCACACCACAATCCCTTCTCCTCCATTCTCCTCTCGGGATCTTGGGCATGCACGCACATGCACCCAGTGTGAGTTTTAAGCCACAGAGTCTGGGACGTGAACCGCGGTCGACTACATGGGAGTCCAGCGACATAGCCATTACACTAACTGCTGGTCCCTGTATCATCTTTTTAATATGTTGTTAAATATGATTTGATATTATCTTGTTGAAAAGTTTTGCATCTGTATTCATCAGATATATTGGCTTGAAATTTTTGTTTTTTGTCATGTCCTTGTCTGGTTTTGGAATTGAGATGATGGAGACTTCATAGAATAAATTCTGGAGGCTTCTTTCCTTTGGAAATTTTAGAAATAGTTTAATGAGAATTGGGATTAGTTCTTTTTTAAAAGTTTTGTAGAATTCAGATGTAAAGGCATCGGGACTTGGGCTCTTCTTTGTTGGGTGACTATCTACTACTGATTCAATCTCATTGCTTGTTATGGGTACATTCAGACTTTCTATTTCTTGTTGGTTCAATCTTGGTAAATTATGCATGTCCAAAAATCTGTCCCTCTCATCTATATTTCCTTGTTTGTTGGAATATAGTCACTCATAGTATTCTCTGATGATATTTTGTATTTCCGTTGTATCCATTATAATATCATCAAATGATAAGAGATACTCATAGTGGGGAAGAGATAGGCAGACAGGGGTTATGAGAACTCTTTCTATTTTCAGCTCAATTTTGTTGTGAACCTAAACTGTTCTAAAAAATAAAATCTACTTAAAACAAAACAAAACAAAACAAATCACCTGTTTCCTTGCTGGATTTGATTTATCTGGTTCCATTCTCTGTTCTTGATTAACCTAGCTAACGGTGTGTTAATTTTGTTTATCTTCTCAGATAAACAGCTTTTGGTTTTGTTTATTTTCTGTATAGTTGTTTCATTCTTTATTTTATTAATTTATGCTTAAATATGTGTTATTTTTTTTCTCCTGAAATATTTTTGAGTATAGTTGTTTCATTCTTTATTTTATTAATTTCTGCTTGAATCTTTGTTATTTTTTTTTCTCCTGAAATATTTTTGAGCTTTTTTTTTTTTTTTCCCAGTAGTGGTGTTGTTTTTCCAGTTCCCTGAGTTGTGTTGTTAGATTGTTTATTTGCCACCTTTCTGCTTTTTCTTGTGGGCACTAATTTCTATGAACTCCCTCTTACAATTGCTTTTGCTGTGTCCAATAGATTGTTTTCATTATCATTGGTTTCTATGAACATTTTTATTTCAGTCTTAATTTCTGCTGTAGTTGTAAAGTCATTCAGGAGTAGGTTGTTTAGTTTCCATATGTTCGTAAATTTTTTAGAGCTCTTTCTGTAGTTGATTTAAAGTTTAATTCCATTGTGTTTGGAAAAGATGCTGGATACAGTTTCTATACATTTGAATTTGTAGATATTTTGCCCTATCATGTGATCAGTCTTCAAAAATGTTCCAAGTGGGGTAAGAAAAATGTATATTTTGTGGTAGTTGAGTGAAATACTCTGTAGATGTCTGTTAAGTCCATTTCATGTATGGTATCATTTAGATCTTCTCATTGTTCATTTTCTGTCTCGATGATCTGTCCAGAAGAGACAGTGGTTGTTGAGGTCCCCTACAATTACCGTGTTGTAGTCTTTCTCCCCCTTGAGATCTAATAGTCCCTCTTTGATACTTCATTGCTGGGTGTGTAGATATTTACAAGCATTATATTTTCTTAGTGAACAAGTCCTTTTAGTACTATATAATGTCCTTTTTTGCATCTTCTTATATCTTTCATCTTAAAATCTATTTCGTCTGATACCAGTATTGCAATTCCAGCCTTTTTTTTTTTTATTTTTGGTTTCCATTTGCATGGAATATATTTTCCCAGCCCTTCACTTTCAATCTATGTATGTCTTTATCAGTGAGGTGTGTTTCTTGTGAGCAGAATATAGATGGCTTCTGGTTGTTTTGTTTTGTTTTGCTTTGTTTTGTTTTTATCCATTCAACCCATCTGTGTCTTTTAATGGGTGAGTTTAATCCATTAACATTCAACATTATTATTGATATTTGTAGACTTATCCCTGTCATTTTGCTGGCCATTTTCTCAGTTGTTTTTTGTTCTCCTGTTTCTGTTTGTCTCTCTTTAGTTATCTTGATATGACACTCCCCTCAGTATTTCCTACAGAGCTGGTCTAGTATTGGTGAATTCTCCCAGTTTTGTTTATCTGAGAATACATTTATTTGTTCTTCTCATTTGAAGGATAATCTTGCTGGATATAATATTCTCACTTGAAATTGTTTTTCTTTTAATGTTTTTAATAAAACTTTCCATTTTTTCCTCGCCTGCATTATTTCAGATGAGAGTTCTTATGTTAGCCTAATGGGATAAACTTTATAAGTAACTTGACATGTTTCCCTTGCCATTTTTAGAATATTGTCTTCGTCTTTAATTTTTAGTAATACGGCTATGATGTGCCAGAGTGAGGATCCTTTTGTGTTGATTCTATTTGGGGTCTTTTTTATTTCTTGGGTCTGAATTTCTCCCTATTTCTCTATAGTTGGAAAATTTTTCAGGCAGTATTTCATGAAAGAGGTTTTTTATGCCTTTAGCATATTCTACACCTTTGGATTACCCATCATGCGGATATTTGTGTGTTTCATGGTCTAGAATTTCCTGTATGTTGGCTTCATTTTTTTTTTTTGTTATTTTGTCATTCTTTTTGGTGATTTAGTCTATGCCTGAGCTTTTGTCTTCAAAGTCACAAATTCTTTCTTTCACATGGTCCAACCTACTGTTAATGCTTTCTAGGGAGATTTTAATTTCTTGTATTGTATTATTGTACTTTTCATTTCCAGAAGATTTATTTAATTCTTTCTTAGGGTGCCTATTTCTTTATAAAATTTCTCTTTGATGTCCTGAAATGAGTTTCTCATTTGCTAGAACCGATTGCCTGTTTTCTCTTGCAACTCATTGATTTTTGTCTCTATGAATATTCACAATTCTTTTTCTGACAATTCTGTGTATTTTTCCATGCTATTCATTGTTGGCGATGGGCTATTACGCTCACCTAAGGAAGAGTTACCCCCTTGTTTTCTCATGTTTCTTTGATATCTGTGCTGTGTTTTGGTCATCTGATGCAGTATTAACTTTTTTTCTACTTATTGGAGTAGATTTTGTAGTATTGGAGGAAGAAATTTCACCCTTAGTTGCCAAATGTGTTCCTATTGGAGAGCTGTGTCTCTCAGGTCAGAACAGTTAAAGGTAACTTCAGGTGCTTGGCTTCTATACCAAGAATCTCTTGATGAGGTGGTAGAAAACTAAGGAGGTATAACTTAGTGAAGAGGATCAAGTCCTGGTGTTTCAAAGTTACTCTCAGGCCCAGAGGTTGAAGTCATAAGAGGAGTCCTTCCCAGACCAGACTCAAGTCTCCTGGTGGGCACAGTGAGCCCAAGTCTTCAGAGTGGTGGGCGGTGGAATGGCAAAAGTTCCAAAGTTACCCCCAGGCTCCGAGTGTGGACTCACTCAATGAGGCCTGCTCAGACCAGGCTCAAGTCTCCTGGCAAGCTGGGCAAACCCAGGCCACCAGAGTGGTGGACGATGGAGTGTTGAAAGTTCCAAAGTTACTCTCAGGCTCTGAGTGTGGACTCATTTGAGGAGGCCTGCCCAGACCAGAATCAAGTCTCCCAAGGGGCAGGGCGAACTCAGGCTGCCAGAATAGTGGGTGATGGAGTGGCAAATAATTTTCAATAATGGAAACATGACCATTTAGGAATGGCTACCACAGTTAACATCAATTGCATAAATGGTTAAGTTGGTTAACACAAATTTCATGTTATATATATTTTGTCATGAAAACTTTTTAATATAAATATGTACAGGAGACCCGAACTTCACTGAAACATAATGTATATTTGTATATATACACTGATTTATATTGACAGAAGCAGGAGTAGAGTTGTCAAATAACACATTTCAAACTGTTAATACTGATTATTTCTTTAGTACCAGTTTTGGAAGGGATGTTTGTGTGTTCCAGAGGAAAAAAGGAAATTAATTTTCCTTTACATATCTCTGTCCTATTTGACTTGATACAACGTGTATTCATTACAAGTACAGATTTTTTACTTAACAGAGTCAGAAAACAATCTACAAGTCAAAGTCATTAAAGGTTTCACTTGGTAATTCGTACCTTAATGACTGAAGGCATGAATACGAGTTTGGAGCTTTCAAAAATCCTGTAACTTGCACAAACTAATCACAGAAAGACCTACTTGGTTTAATGTTGATGAATCAGATGACAGTTCATGTTTTTATGACACTTACATTAGTCCTTCCAAGTCTGGAGACACTGTTTACTAAATCATGATCATGACTGAAGGAGCACTTAGGAAGAAATGTTCAGTGTAGATAAACTTTGTCTAAAGGTTATTGAAGGATAAGTATGACAGAGTGAGCCAGCGGAATGTTTGGCTGATGGCTAGTCTGTCTGTCATGTGACTTGCATAAAGAGGTACTGCTGTGATTGGTTTCTACAGTGAGCCTCGCTTAGTTCAGAGGGCAAATAAGAAACATAATGATACTTAATTGAACAATGCCCTAAGAAGGCCACTGAAATGCTATTTATAACTTTCTAAACAACTCAGGTATGAGCCAATCAGAAACCGATGGGAAATGACATCAAAGAAAGATGCTAAATTTTAGATAAATATGCAGCTCTAGGGAATATATAAAAGGCCAAATGCAAAAGGTGCAGTCAAAACTCAGAAAACATCTCTTAACAAATCACCTCTCAACCTACCTCCTGCACCATGGCCTGCTGCAACACTAGCTTCTGTGGGTTTCCCATCTGCTCCAATGGCGGGACCTGTGGCTCCAGCTGCTGCCAGCCTACCTGCTGCCAGACCAGCTGCTGCCAGCCAAGCTGCTGTGGAACCAGCTGTGGCAGTGGCTGGGGGTTTGGGGGTGGCCATGGGGGGAGCGGGTGGGA
>NW_006159986.1:2425546-2426789 GCF_000334495.1 Tupaia belangeri chinensis | reverse complement strand
CATGAGCTGCCGCACCAGGTGGTGCCGCCCAGACTGCCGCGTGGAGGACACCTGCCTGCCCCCCTGCTGCGTGGTGAGCTGCACTCCCCCAACCTGCTGCCAGTTGCACCATGCTCAGGCCTCCTGCTGCCGCCCATCCTACTGTGGACAGTCCTGCTGCCGTCCTGCCTGCTGCTGCTACTGCTGCCAGCCCACCTGTTAAAAGTCAGGTCACTTAAGAATGAAAGGAAAACACAGAAAAGCTATGCTGCTCTCTGAAGAAGTATTTCATTTTACTTGGATGCAAAATATCATGATGTTGCTAAGTCCCTCAGAAACAACAAAACTCTGTTTGGGCTCCCATGGATGTGCTGAATTAGCTCACTGAAAACATCAGTCAATGTTCTAGATATCCTACCTTGTTTGAGCGAAGTGCCAGGATGGGGTAGTTTTTCATTTCGTTGACTTCTCTGCTCACCACCTTATCTGTTGATCCATATACATCTCCAGAATTGCTTTTTCTTTGAATACCCCTTGTTAACTTCAAATAAAATGTCTGAATGTGCAAAACAAACTGAATTATGTTCTCCTTCTACCTTCAAGCACATCTAGCTGGAATTCAAGAAGAGTGGATTTTCATGTTTGTAATAATCCTAAAGCATGAACATAAACTTTAAATCAAAAAGATCAAATAAAATTAAATCATGCTTCATGGAACCAACCTCAATGTCCACAAACTAATGAATGGATTGGTAAAGTGTGGCATATATACTCTATAAAATACTACTCAGCCAGAAAAAATAACAAAACCCTGGCATTTGATAGAAAGTGGTCATATATGGAGAATCTATTGCTGAGTGAAGTAAGTCAGGCTATTAAAGAAAGAAATTGTATGTATCCACTTAACATATACCGACTATCTGCACTCTATGGTAGAGGGCAAGATATTGGAGGACATAAAAGCAGTGAAAATACTTAACAAGAATAAGACAGTGTGGAATGGGGAGAGAGTTGAAGAGAAGAGGATAGAGAAAGATAGCAAGAGAACAAATAGAGAGGCAGGAGGTTAGTGAGAAACAGATATGGCTTATTACTTGTTGAGGGTGACATGTATAGTACTCTCAACTGGATTGGTCTGAGAAGTATTTTATGATGGGTAAAGTCTTTTTTTTTTTTTTTTGAGAGATTTTCACTGTAGGGCGCGTGCGCTCGCCAGACAGACAGAGAGAGACATAGAGACAGAAAGCGAGAAATCACACCCCAG
>NW_006159986.1:2422189-2425413 GCF_000334495.1 Tupaia belangeri chinensis | reverse complement strand
GCTAACTGCTGGTTCCCATGGGTAAAGTCTTTTTACAAGCAAAATGAGAAATAGTGATTGACTGGTTAAAAAATAATTGGAATACTAATAATAATAATGATTGAGAAAAACAATGAAAAGATATTGAATGCTGAAGTGGGGATTTTAATGTCTCTGTATTGACTGACGTGCATGGCACTCCCTTTTGAAAGAGCAATGTAATACACTGTAAAGTTACATGAAATTCAATGTAGTATAAACAAGATTCTGATGATAAATAAATAAATTATTAAATTATGTTTGAATTTGGGACCAGCAGTTGGCATGGTGGTTAAGGCACTGGACTACCATATGGCCAACTGTGTTTCAAGTCCCAGACCTGGCAGTGCTTTTTTGCTTTCTCTCTTTCTCTCTCTTTGGTGAGTGCATGTATCCCACAGCAAATTTGAAGATAATAACAATAAATGAAATTAAATAAAGAAATAATTCTTTAAAAATTTTTTGAATTATGCTTGAATTCACCAGTTAATGTTTCATGCATTAAAAAATCTTTATAGTTATTCAAATACTTATATACTCTAATCTATTATTATTAGGTTTAGAACAATAAAGCCACTTCTGGCTAAAATTTTCAGGTTAATCAAAGCTATAGATTCATTCCTAAGTGTACTTCTGTCATCTTTAATCTCTTTCCACTTAATATATTAGGTGTTCTCTTTCATTCCTGCCAAGTATCTAAATAAACTGTACTATCTACTAAACAGATCTTTAAATATCTCCCATATGCTATAGGTTTTCCAAGAGCATTTGGGATTAAATCTTATGCCTTAGTCTATCATAGTCTTCCCACTGATCCCCAAACTGCTACCTAAGCTTCAATTCTTTTTTTTTCTATTTCTATTTTTCTTTATTCGGAGGGTAAGATAAATTAAAAAACCAATGGACAGACAAAATTATACTATACTACTTGATAATTGGTACGTTCAATGGAAATGTGTGAATATAAGTGAAGAAAGGCAAGAAATGCAATCTTGTTATAGTCAGATATCTGAAGTCATCTTCCATATACTGCCCTCTCTACCCTCACAATTTCTTTTTTTTAATTTTTATTTTTATTATCATCATTATCTTCTTTATATTATATTGGATTACATAAGCTTCAATTCTTAAGAGTCACCTCTATTTACTATAAATATGTATCAGCTGTATCTCTGTTATAAATGGGACTAGAACAAACAGCTATGGAAAGTACCCAGTGATTTTACCACCACCATCTGTCAGGCAGGTGCATCAGAAATCTGAAACAGCTGCAATAAGTCTTGCACTTGGCAATCCAACTTGAAAGATGTTCTTGGTTGGGACCAGCAGTTAGCGTAATGGCTATGTCGCTAGACTCCCACGTAGTCGACCGTGGTTCGCATCCCGGACCCGGTGGCTTAAAACTCATGCTGGGCACATGTGCGTGCGTGCCCAAGATCCCGAGAGGAGACTGGAGGAGAGGGGAATGCAGCGTGGCCATCCCCCCTGGGGGGTGATTTCTCGCTTTCTGTCTCTTTGTCTCTCTCTGTCTGTCTGGCGAGCACACGCGCCCTATAGCAAAAACCTCTCCAAAACAAAAAAAAGAAAGATATTTTCGACAAGAAAATAGAGAGGTAAGACACTCGTGGGACACAGATATGGCTTATTATCTGTTGACAAGGATGTGTATAGTATTCTCAGCTGGCCTGGACTTATCATGCTTGGTAAGTCTCTTTACAATCTAAATGATGTATACCAATTGAATGTATGAATAATAATCATTAGTATATAAATAAATCAATTTTTAAAAAGAAGTTAACACAAATCCAGAACAAAATCATAACTGTTATCATTTAATTTTTTTAACTTTATTTACTTATTTCTTCCATGAGAGAGAGAGAGAGAAACACAGAGTCACCCTCCATAAGGTCTTTGCAAGTGAGCCACACGCCTCAGGCAGCCCCAATCATAGGCATGCACACGAGTGAGATCCCCAGATGTAAACCCAGGACCTTTCTCATGTGGGTTCAGTTATGTTAATGCTATACTCCATCATTTAATTTTTAATTATTCATTAAGCATTTGAGTGCAATATACAAAGTACACACACATATAGAAAACTTCAAGAGACATATTTCCCAAATTATTTACAAGTTGCCCAAACTTACCACTATCATTTAATGGGCAGCAATGATGGATCACACATGAGATTATGCATTTCAGAAAAGAATAAAGTAGATTGTGGTAGCCTGTTTAACTGTCATAACTCCATTTTTCCTGAGCCTAGGTTCAACTATTAAATCCAGAAGAAATAATTCAACATTTCCTAGTTTCTTTTTATGACAAATAGATTCTTTCATGAGAGGTACTACAGCTTGAAATTTCTGTTTATTTATGAGTGGTACAAACACTCATGAATCATACCTTTAATTCTACCCATTCAATAAACATTTATTAAATGAGTTTCGATGAAAATTTATTAAGATTCTACCAGAAGTTAAGCACCCTGTCAGATACCTTCTTAACATACTACATCATTTGGTTTACAAGGAAAGATTTCTGCCCTGGAACATAAGTAATATTTACACATCTCAAATTTATTTGAATCAAAGGAACTCTTATGGTAATTTTTTATGATGTAGTACATGAGATGAAAGTTCTGAATTATACTGAAGGTACTCCTTCAGTTCTGAGAACATCCTGATGTCCTAAATTCAATAGAATTCAGTCTACATATGCAGAAGAAAAAAAATAGCTAAAAATAACAACACAATGACTTTTAGCCTTAGAGGTCTGATTAGATTACCATGTGAAATGACTACTATTCAAAATGAGGGCTATAAGCTGGACTAAAATTGGAGGACTCTTTGAACATGGAAAACCACAAACATATTCGAAAGAGCAAAGCGCTGATATGAGGAGTCCCAATGAAACTACAAAACAAAGTCATTTCTAAACTGCTGCTCATAATGTGTCATAAGTATTTCAATGTAAGCCAATCAGAAGACCATTAGGGAACGAATTTAAACAAAAACAGGGAAGATATGTTAAGAATTTTACAAATAGCAGCTGGCTCAAATATATAAAAGGCCCAGTGCAGAAGTCACTGTCAAAACTCAGAAACTCTTCCAAGCAACTCAACCCTCAACCCAACTCCTGCACCATGGCCTGCTGCAACACTAGCTTCTGTGGGTTTCCCATCTGTTCCAATGGCGGGACCTGTGGCT
>NW_006159986.1:2393449-2421373 GCF_000334495.1 Tupaia belangeri chinensis | reverse complement strand
CTGTGGAGCCATGAGCTGCCGCACCAGGTGGTGCCGCCCAGACTGCCGCGTGGAGGACACCTGCCTGCCCCCCTGCTGCGTGGTGAGCTGCACTCCCCCAACCTGCTGCCAGTTGCACCATGCTCAGGCCTCCTGCTGCCGCCCATCCTACTGTGGACAGTCCTGCTGCCGTCCTGCCTGCTGCTGCTACTGCTGCCAGCCCTCCTGTTAAAAACCTGGTTGCTGATTTTCAATTGCCCAGGACACAGTATCTCTGAACTTGTTCATCTCTTGCCCATCCCTGGACCACTAGGGGGTTCTTAGACATCTTTTCTTTTATGAAGGATATGAAGGACATAAGCCTCATGTTCTGTCTGATTCCATTCTACAATTAATACCTAGACCCTCCACTGAGGATACAGAAATGCTGCAAACCTACCTGCTGATTATCTGATCAAATTGCTTTGGATATATTATTTCTAATATTCCTGCAAGGTTGAAAATTACTGACACCTTGTGGCGCTTATCCATGAGAACCGCCTATCAGTCTGCATTTTCCCGTTTTACGATCTATTTTTATCTTCAGTTTACCTGAAGTTTTTTTCCAACATCAAAGGCACCAGAGTATGGCTAAGTGACATTCTTCACATGTCACCAGAGAGAACTGAAGCTCTTTACCCAACATTCAGCTTCTGAGAAGTGGGCAAGACTTTTCCACATGTCAGCATCTGATCCATCCTTGATTTTGGGATTACAGCAATCTTGCCTGTTGGTTATTTCAATTACATTGGTCACACAATATCTACTCTTATTTCCTAATAAATGTTATTCACTGGGCAAAGAAACCGTGGTCTGTGTTTCAACTTGTTTATCAAATGATTTAACTATTTATAGTGCAAATCACTCATTCAGTAAGAATGTACTGACTACCACTTCTTTTTATAAAAAGAATTATTTATTTAATTTTATTTATTATTATTATTTTTTAATTTGACCAGAGAGAGAGAGGTAAAGTGAGAAAACAAGCCACCTAGTCTGGGACTTGAACTGCGATCCAGCACCTTGAACTGTTGGGAGTCCAGCACCTTAACCACTACACCACTGGCCAGCTCCATGACTACCACTTCTAAAGCAGGACCCACAGAGGTCAGAAAAATGAAGGTCTGATCCCTGAGGACCTTATCATCTAGAAAGACAAGAATACATGTAAAAATTACTGCTTAAACATGATGATATAAATTATATTTGGACAACCAGAATTATAGTCAAATGATACTTAATAACAGGGATGCATTCTGAGAAATTTGTCACTAGGCAATTTCATCATCGTAAGGACAGGGTAAAGTATATCTAGATATTACAGCCTACTACACACCAAGGTTATATGATGTAGCCTGTGTTCCTTATAGCACCACCATCATATATGAAGTCCCTCATTAATCGAAATGCATTTATGGAGAGCATGACTGTAGTTTGTTTTGACCTGGTATGATCAACAGGAACCTTCTAAGTATTGCCTTGAGGCTATATCAACTGTCCTGCTCTCAGTTGTAATATATTCAGGAGACATCTTAATCATCTTGACTTCTCATAATGAAGACTATGCTGTTTACATCTGATGAGCAATAAACAGCAATTTTTGAATTTTATTTATTTCTTCCACGACAGAGAGAGACACAAAGAGAAAGAAAGAAAAACAGAGAGATAAGTATCCCCAAAAGCATCTCCACACTGTGATCGCCCTTACTCTCAAACAGCCTGGATCCCAGCATGCTTGTGCATGCCCAGTGTACTCAGAAAGTCCTGGGACTCCAAACCAGGATCATTCCATGTGGGTCGAGTTGTGATATCTCCACATCACCACCTGACTCAAGCAACTATTTCAGAAATCTTAGTAAAACATATGTGAACTCAAGCATGGGAGACAACCCCACAAAAATGGAGAAATTCTCTATCTCAGTGAAGTTTCTTGGAGTCTATTTGGAACATACTGAGATATCCTTTGGTGAAAAAGAAATTGCTATACCTTGAACTCATTTTAGCTAAAAAAGCACAACTCTTGGTGGACTTTTTGTGTTTTAGAGTCAATGTATACTATATGAGTGTGATATTTCAACATTGTTGATGAGTAACACAAAATACTTTCAGGTTTTAGTGAATAAGAGAAGGTACCAAAGACAACTCCCAACTACAATACAAGCTGCTATTTTATTTGAACCTTATAAGCCAGCAGATCTAGTAATATATGAAGTCCATAGAACATACAGTCACTGAATGTACCCTCTGGAAAGCACCAATAGAATTACAGAATAGACCTAAAGGATTTTGAAGAAAATCTATGCCCTTTTCTGACAATAACTACTCTCCTTTTGATAAACTACTTCTGTGTTGCTGGTGGGCAGAAACTTCTGGAAGAGACCAAATGATCATGAAACCTGAGCTTCTCAAAATGAACCGGGTATTATCTGATCCACCAAACCATAAGGCTGAGTGCACAGGAGCACTATTACTGTGGAAATGGCATATAAGAAGTAAGGTTTGAGCATAATCAAATAGTACAAGTAAGTTTCATAGGCAGTGGCTCAGACTTTTTTGACACCAGCCCCTGCTACATTATCTCCTCTTCCTTGACCCACATAGCTGGTTTCATAGATAATTCTTTATGAGCACTTTGTTGAGAAGAAAAAGTATTTGGTTTGCAGATAGTTATGAATGATGTGCTGCTACCAATCGAAAGTGAATTGTTTAATCAGGACAACCACATTCCCTTTTGAAAAAACAATGTAATACAATGTAAAGTTATATGTAATCCAATGTAATATAAAGAAGATTATAATGATAATAAAAATAAAAATTAAAAAAAAAAAAGTAAATAAAAAAAAAATAAAAAAAAAAAAGAGTAATGGTTTGCAGATAGTTATGAATGATGTGCTGCTACCAATCGAAAGTGAATTGTTTAATCAGGACAACCACACTCAAGAGTAATCTTGACGAACAGTGGTGAAGGAAATCCTCTCAGTGAGCATAATTTCAATTTGATTCTTCATATTGTTTGGACTAAGAGACGCCCTGAAATAAAAATCCACAATGACTCATAGATCATTGATAATGGTTTGGCTGGACAGAGACTTAGGAAGAACAGGATTAGAATATTGGTCACAAGGAGGTCTAGGGAAGAGTTTGCAAATGGAGCTCTCTCATAATGAATATAGAATCCAAAGACACAAGGAGACTTTTAAAAGCTTGTGAAAAATTAAACTAAAGTATGAGTTTACTTTGGTGCTAAAATATTGAAATCCATGCCTAGCTTTTTTAATAATATTTTTCTGTGAACTTTTTGAAGACCCTCATATACATGTCCCAGGTAAATATTTACCAAAGGACAGCCATGGCAAAGAAGGTTCCCAGTAATTAAATATGCAAAACATGCTCTTTTTATGTCATTCAGCCCCTTTCCCTGGCCACATCAATGCTTTCTCCATTGGCCCACATACAAAGTGACTGCGGTAGATAGAGGGTCTACATAAGCTAAGTGACTTAAACTCCCTTTCCCCGGTGTTGACCTGGATCCCTCTACTAATGAGTGCTTAATCTGCCAGACTTCAATAATGAGCTCTCGGGGACCAACTACACAGCTCATAGTAAGCTCATTACATTCAATCCCTTCCACTATGGAAGGAGCAGAGAACTGAATTATTGCTAGAGGCATTCTGGGTATGAACTTGCATTGCCTGAAATACCATATCTGGGTTTAAGGAATGTTTTATTTGCCATCAAGATATTCCATACAACATTGATTCTGACCAACATAGGCAACAGAAATGCTGCAATAGGTCCACACTTACGAATTAACTGGTGTTATCACAAACGTCATCACCTAAAAGCCTAACAGAAATGTTGAATGGCCTCTCAAAACTGTTGTATCAGCAGTCGGTAAATGATATAGCATATAGTTATTTATAGGTTGCAGAATCTAAAACCACTATATGAAACTGTGTCTCCCATAGCCAGAATCAAAGGGTGGGAGTGAGAGTAACTTCCCTATTAAATCTAGTAATCCAATGGCAGATTTTATTTTCTTGCTTCTTACACCTATAACTTTGAGCTCTGCTGGTTGAGTGATCTTGGTTCCTAAGAAAAAGAATGCTTCTATCAAGAGATAAAACTATCTATCTAGATAAAACCTAGGCCCTGGCTGAGGGTAAATGAAACATGAAATGGATGTTGGAAGGAGAAAGTGATAAATACCAACTATAGCCTCATGATTAACTACAGAAACAAGAACTGCAGAAACGACGCATATTTGCTTTTTTGTTTTTCTTCCGTTCACCTTCCTTTGATTAGTACCATATGCTAGATCACAGGCTAAACAAACATCCCATGGACCTAATTTCATTTAATACTTACATCAATCCTATGAATTCAATATTGTTATCTTGGGTTTGTACAATAGATAAGTAAATCAAACCTAAAAGAGGTTAAATATGTCACTTGTAGTCACACAGCTCATAAGCAATAACTAAAATATGAATCCAACTCTGACCCCAAAGCTCACAAAGAGGCAATGAAATTCAGGAACAGGAAGTAAAGAATGGTGTGAGGACAGACTGAGCAGATCTAAAGATGGATATTTAAGAAGCTGTGGACTTCAGAATAATCTAGTCCTTGTGCCAGTCACTAGGTTATTGTCTTTCAACCTCAAGCCCTCAGATCTGTTACTCGGTTTCATGATGCCTGTCCTGGTACTCTGCCAACCACATTGCTGCTTTGTGGGAGGCTCTGTCAGGCTTTGCCACTAGGGGGTGATCGAGGTAAACTGCAAGGTTTGAAGAAAAGGAAGAGACTAGTTACTTCCTTTTTGCTTCCTGTATGCTAATAGATCCCAGGACTATCACCTCAGTAATGCTTGTTTACTCCAGCTGGTGCAGGTCCTACCACGACAGCACCTAAATTCAGTTTGCTGTTTTCTCACTATTTGTAGCACAAATTTCATTGTGTTCACCCCAGTCACCAGCACCAGGCAGCCATTCCTCTCCTAAAGCATCTGAGTTCAACTCTATGTGGGAAACCCCTCCCTAAGTTTCTAAATTTTTTACCATTTTGGTTACCTAGCTAACGACTTCATTAAAAATTCTCATTCAATCCAAATAATGGGTATAGTTCTTGTCTTGTGGCTGGATCCTAACCGTTATACTCTTCTTATCTTTAAAAATCTAAATCATTGGGACCAGCAGTTGGTGTAATGGTTATGTCACTGGACTCCCACATGGCCAACCGTAGTTCAGGACCTGGACTCGGAGGCTTGAAAATCATGCCAGGTATGTGTGCGGGCACACCCAAAATCCCTACAGAACAATGGAGAAGAGAGGCATGGCCTTCCCCACTGGAGGAAGATTTCTTGCTTTCTGTCTCTTTGGCGAGTGCACGTGCTCTATAGCAAAAATCTCTAAAAAAAAAAAGAAAGAAAAGAAAAGAAATTAAGATTATTTAGTGAATGATTTGTTCAGACTTTTCACTTTTGGTTAATCATTATGGCTGATTATAATTGGAAAATGTGAATATGGCAATATGGCAGCTTGAAAATTACAACATTTTAGGCCTGATAGAATCTAGTGAAGAAACTAGGAAGATTACTCAGTATCATTCACCTCTACAGTTAAGAAAGTTTCACCATTTTTGTCAAAAGTCTTCCATGGAAAACAGGGTGTGTCAAGAAGAGCTGACTACATATAACTCTTTGTTAATTACTAACTTATCCCTCAAACCTTATCTCTGACTTAAGAAACCTGTTTTGAGGGCCAGCAGGTGGTGTAGTGGTTAAGGTACTAGACTCCCAAGTGCTCAACTGTGGTTTGAGTCTTGGACCTGGCAGCTTGAAATTCATGACAGACTCACATGTGTGAGTGCCCAAAATCTCAAGAGGAGAATGGATTGCAGTATAGCTATCTCTCCGCTCTGGGAGGTGGGGGCGGGGGGGTGTCCTCGCTTTCTCATTGTCTCTCCATTTCTGCAATGAGTGCACACGCCTTATAGCAAAAATCTCTGTAAGAAAGGAAGAAAGTAATAAGAAAGAAAGAAACCTGATTTCTGTTATGATCACTTTACTAAATGGCAATAGACAAAATTAGTTTGAAAAGCCCAAGGACACAAAAATATTTTGAGAAACTAAAAAGGAGAAAATGTTGAATCATCACAGTCGCTAAAACAGAAACACCTTGAGCAAGACTGGGGATATAAGAGGTAAGTAAAGGGGACAGCAGGTGGCATGGTGATTGAGCGCTAGACACCCACATGGCTGACCACAATTCAAGTCCTATACCTGGCAACTTGCTTTCTCAGTTTCCCTCCCTCTGTTTCTCTCTGGTGAGTGTGAGTGTCTGTGTTAAATTGGAAACAAAAATAATAAATAAAATTAAACAAATAATTTTTTTAAAAAAGGTTAGTAAAAATTTTGGTAAGGTTAATAGAGACTAATACAAAACACCAAGTAACTAATGCAAACCACCAAATATTAGTCAATATTGTGCCTATATTCTATTTTCTTTTTTCCCCTTATTCCTTAATTACAAATACAAGACAGAGAAAGAGGATTGATATAATACATGACTCTGAAATCAAAATTAAAATTTTAATATAACATTTATTTTAGTCGCACAAAACAAAACCATATTTTCCCAAAACGATGTTGTTCTGAATGGAGCCAGAGTGAAGAACTATAATTATGTTATCTGAAGATAGTACTCATTTATTCAAATGATGAGACCTGTAACTTAGGGAAAATATCCTAGTGGATTAATTATACTGTGTGATGAAGAAGTGAAGGAATACAATATTTTCAGAGAAACTGAGAACACATGAAGAAGTTTGAGAAGATGTCAAAAAGACAGAATTTGAGTGCAACAGCCACAAAAAAAAAGGTCAAAGCAGAAGAAATGTGAAGTTCTCTACTCAGAATGGGGCAAGAATGCAAAACAATAGAATCCTAAAGATAGACTTCAGGATGGTCTGAAATTGGTGTTTTAAAACTTTACTGCAAGACTCGTGTAAGTGATCACAAGAGACCAAAATGAAAGAAAATCACACAAGGGTTGGAAATAGAAACTGTGAAATAGCGTACCACAGCACATTTTAAAATGGCATTGGCAATTTGATATGTACTTGTAAAACAGAAATCTAGTAGAACTATTACTGAATGTGTACAGCATAATGTAATGTTCAATGTAAGATGACTAAGTCTATATACTTCATTTGATTATTACCCAATGCATGCCTGCTCTGAAAAACCATACTGTACTCTACAAAGTAAGCCAGAAATCACAATTTTACAAAATGAAAACATAATTAAACGTTGTGGGTGTTCTTATAGACACTGTTGGTGTCATTAATAACAGTGTAAGTTACAGAACAGGAAAGAGAGGAGGGCAGAGAGGGATGAAGGGTAAGACAGGAAGGAAGGAAAGAGAAAAGAAGGAAGGAAAGAAGGAAGGAAGAAAGGAAAGAAAGAAGGAAGGGAGGAAGGGAGGGAGGGAGGGAGGAAAAAGTGAAGAAGGCAAATAAAGTGAACCAGAAGCTGAAGCTAGAAGTAATACTAAACACATGTTTTATGTGGTTACATGTTCTAAATAAATAAATAACTTGCACTGCATTTGAATATAATTTGTACACGGTGATCACCCTAAAAATGTGTTTAACTGTAGGGAAGGTCAGAGAGCGGGATAAGAAACCAGAAGATCCAAGTTTAAAAATCCCCAGGTCTATTCACTGACTGTGACTTAAGACCTTACTATGTTCCGTACACCTACAGCTTCTCAGAAGCTCAGTTTTTATCTTGAATATCAAATGAGAGTTCTATTATTTCACAGTAATGTTGTATAAAATACGGTTATAGATAATAATATGACTGCCTCATAGCTCAGTAAATAATTGTTCTCTATTCCTCCTCTCCATTTACATGTATGCCTTTTTTTGGAATGTCTTTAAGAGCAAAAAAGAAAGAAAAAAAATTGGCTATTGAGAAAATAGCAATTGCCCAACACACATGGAAAGTAGCTAAGAAACCTAAAAATAGGATTGCTCAGGGCTGGGACCAGCAGATGGCGGAATGGCTATGTCCCTGGACTCCCATGTAGTCGACCACAGTTTGAGTCCCGGACTTAAGATCATGCAGGGCACTTGTGCGTATGTGCTCAAGATCCCGAGAGGAGAATGGAGGAAAAGGGATTGCAGCATGACCATTCCCCCTGGGGGGTGATTTCTCGCTTTTCCTGTCTCTGTCTCTCTCTTTCTGGTGAGCACATGCGCCCTATGGCAAAAAAACCTCTCAAAAAAAAAGAATTGCTCAGGGTAATGTTTTACTCCACTTCATTATCCAATTAATCTGCACTTTTTTAAACGAATTATTTTATTTAACTTTATTTACTTATCTTTATTTATTTTAACTTGACCAGAGAGGTACAGAGTGTGAGAGAGAGAGGGAAAGTGAGAAAACAAGCCACTAGGTCTAAGACTTGAACCATGGTTGGGCAAGTGGGAGTCCAGTGCCCTTAACCACCATGCCACCTGCTAGCCCCTTAATCTGCACTCTTAAAAGTCAAAACATCATATTTGTTGGAATTTTTTCATGTCATGCTCTTTCCTTTTTGTTCTCCTCTTTCTCCACACAATTCTTTCCAACCAACCAAGAAGCCAAATTTCCACTCAGAAACATTTAGCAACTATGATGGCAAGCTATTCCAATGCATCTTATTCTCCAACTAAAATTTCTCAATCATGCCCATGTTCCAGGTCAGCTAAGATTCTAAGTGGATGGTGATATGAGGACCTGTTATGGGTGCCTGTCCCTGTCTTTCTGTTTCTCCATCACATAAAAATTAAATAAATAAGTAAATAAATAAATAATAAAATGCTGGCTTAAGAATTAGACAGAAAAAAATAGATTAAAAATCTCAAAAATATCTGTACCTAAACACTTAATAACATCAGACATTTTTCAGTAGATAGCTACAATGAACACTGTTTTTTTTTTAAAAAAAAAAAGAAAGAAAGAAAGAGAGAGAGAAAAAGACTACAACAGGCAGAAGACATTCCAGGCATGGGAAATTGGAAAGTAGATTCTAAGATACTTGAGAGGACATCTATACTGCTTGTCCTTGAATGCCCTAGATCTCCTAGCACAGTGCAAAGCAAACCTATCTGTTATAAAGAAAATTCTGAAGTGTGTGCTATTAGATACCCAGCTGTGTATTCAGAAGACTAAGCTAACCATTCAAAATAGATTTTAAAGTCATAATGTCAGCTAATATTAAATGTATAACATTTAAGTCTAATTTCAAAAAGTTCAAGTACTACAAAAGCTCTTTAGAAAGCCAATGGTTCTTTAATTCAACCTAGTAGTTAGATTTTCCAACCAATGAAGAAAACAATCTCTGATTCAAAATAAAATTACAAGAACAATTATTGTTTCCAAATAATTCCAAGGATGGAAAACAGTGATTGTAGATTTATAGAATGATTATAAATTTAAATATCAGATTTCACATAGCAAACAGCTGAAAATTTTAATTTCCCACTGCCTGACATATATTAGGCACTCAAATTTTATTAAAAGTCCATTGTTCCCAAGCAAATTAATTTTAGTTAACATATATATTTAAACATTACTTAACTTTGTATAATGCTGTTATTTTTTATTAATTTTAATTTTAATTATTTATACATTTAATTGCTATACATTATTTAGATTGTAAAGAGATTTTACCCAGCGTGACACACACCTCAGTCCAGTTGGTATCTGTATGTTCTGAAGCCTATAATAACATGTGAAAATTAAACTGAAAGCCTGGTGTTTCCAAGTAAAAGCGGCAACACTTCCAGTCAGCCAAGCTGACTATGCAACAACTTGTAAAAATGCTGCATGTGACTGAAGGCTGTGTGATCTCCTCTGGTATGTCGCAATGGGATCACATATGTCCACATAAGAAATGGTAGAAGAGTGATTCCCTTTAGCTCATACACACCTATACAACTACAACAAATATCAGCTGTCCTCAAGTGGAAAACACCACCATTCCATTTAAAAGGAATCCAATTTAAGGGTAACTCTCAATGCAGGTTCAGAAGGTGACAGGAGTTATATCAGACATGACTGTGAGCACAAAACTGGAGTTAGGGAGAATCTTCTGATGCAGCTAGAAAAGACTCCTCCACCAAGTTTACCATTTAACCTAAATCCAGAATCCTTTGTGTGAGTGCTCAGCTAAGAGCCCAGGGGACATTGTGCAAAGAATGGATTGACGTCAATGGCATCCCTGATACCAACCAATCTATATTATAAATAAATTTACATGATTATACAATTTAAATGATTATACAGTCCAGGAAATAAAGACCAAATGTTTTACTTACAGACATTTTTATTAGGATGACAAACTTAAAAAAGTTTCTATATACTGTTTTTCTGAAGGGATGAAACATGTCAACAGGCTTCAAGAAAATTGAATGGCCTTGAGCGTGAAGCCTTCCAACATTCTTGCTGACTCAGGAGGTGCAGCTGTGGGAGGGTTTTCCCAACAGCAACACAGAAATCCACTGAGTTGTTGGGAGATGCATATTGGTAAGGCACAAAGAAGCTGACAGCAAATTGTGACTAACGCACATAAAAGGGATCCTCTCATACTCACTCCAGGAACTTCATAGTAAGCAAAATTTGGAGCCTCTCAAATCTTCACTCTGGCCCTGCTCCCTTTCATGGGCTTCAGACTGCTGACTTCCTGCAGGTCCCAAACCAAAATCATCATTGACCCCTTCCAGATGACAATCTTTTATGCTCAGGTCTCTTTTCACCCTTGAGTAAATCTGAGCTGGAGTCATGACGTCGGCCTCTCTCTCCACTCATTACCTCGCAACTCTTCTTTCAAAAGTGCCTTCAAAACTCTACCAGCTCTTTTTGGTTCTGCAACCACTAGCATCACCATACATCCTTTTACCTCACCTCCTATCACATTCCCTCTTTTTCTTGTTCTTTTATTTCTTTTTTTTTTTTTTTTGAGAGGTTTTTGCTATAGGGCGCGTGCACTCACCAGGAAGACAGAGAGAGAGATAGAAAGCGATAAATCACCCCCCAGGGGGTATGGCCACGCCGCAATCCCTTCTCCTCCATTCTCCTCTCAGGATCTTGGGCATGCAGACACATGCGCCCGGTGTGAGTTTAAGCCACCGGGCCCGGGACTCAAACTGCGGTCGACTACATGGGAGTTCAGCGACATAGCCATTACATTAACTGCTGGTCCCCACATTCCTTCTTTTTACTATACTCAGCCATTCTGCCAAGACTGCCCCCTGGCCAAACTAACCTACCTCACTGCACTACCTCCCTATCACACTCTGAAACATCACCCTGTTTTATGGCCTTCTGGCAGTTGGTACTGTTTGAAGTTCTTATTTATTCATTTATTTACTCTTGTATTGTCTGGTTCCTCCACTAGAATGAGCACCTTGGCAACAAGGACCTCATCTGACCTATTTATTGCTATATGCTTAGCACCTAGCATGGTGCTGGGCATTTTGCTGAATAAATTAATAAATGAAGAAAAAATAACATAATCTACAATTATAAAAAATTAATTCCACAAAAATATTTATTTTATTTGTAAACGTGAGGTATTGCTGTTAGATAAGCCATCATTCACTAGCTATGTGACTTTAGAATCATTACTTAATATCCTTACTCAGTTTTATCATCTGGGAAATGGTATAACAATCATCCTGATCTTATAGGATTGTAAGAGAATGGTGGGAAAAACCATGTTGTGCACTGTAAAGATGTATAGTGATTAAATGTAAATCATAAATACATATTTTAAAAAAGAGAATGTCTATAAAATACTTCACAGTATGCCTGGTGCACATTATACATTGAATAAATGCTAAGTATTCATGGAGGATTGGTGTCCCAGTTATCCTTAAAATAAGAATATTAGTTTTTATTACAGAAACTGATGTACCACACAGATAGTGGTCCCCCCCAAATTGAATGACGTAAAGAGAAATCCCAGATAAGTCCCTTTTTTCCATTCCTACTAACCTATAAGCCCCCCTAAGACAAATTATTCTCTCCTCCTCATTCTTCTAGAACACTAGTAACTTCTCGACCACTGTCCTGGTCTTCAAATCATCACCTTTCTACAGCACAGAATTTTGGTTAAGAAAACAGACATTAAAAATCAACTCCTCTTATGGCCTCATGACCTTCAATAATCTGGTCCTATTTTTCCTACCAATCTTATACTCAACTAATCTTGAGAGTCTTCTTCATTCTAGTCAGAATTATAACTCCATAGCAAAAGGGCGTATGGCTCAGCAGTAAGGGAACAGAATTTGGCGTCACACTGCTTGACTTCAAATGCCAGCTACTCACTAGTTACATAGCCACTCTATACCTCAGGTCCCTCATCTGCAAAATGGCAACAACAATGGCATTGCATACATCGCAAGCTTGCATTAAGAACTCCATGAGGCAATACATAGCACGTACTCAGCACTACTATGCCTAGTACTTGGTGACAGTGATGGTGATGATGGTAAGCCTTCACTCGAAACCACATGATCTTTCCAAAATATAAACCCAGTCATGCCACACAGCTGTTCAAAAAATGTCAAGTAGTGCTCACTGCCTAAAGGGAAAAAGTTCAAAATCCTAAATGTAGGATACTAAGTACACCCAGTACAAATTATTCACACTGTGGCATGAACCTATCTTTCCAACATCATTTCTCACCACTACCCTCTGAAGTCTCTCTCTACAACCAGATCCAGAATCTATTCTTCAATCAATCAATGCTTTTTGCCACTTCATGAGCACACTATGGCGTTTTATTTTTCTATTTCACTTGCTGAAATTGTCTTCCTATTTTTTCTACCTGCTAAGTTCCTCCTCACTTCTCAAGACCTTAATAAATGTTCTACTTTTGTTAAGTGTTCCCTGAATTTTCCAGGTAAAGTCAGTGGCTCCTTCCTCTAAATATCTGTCTCATGAAATCTAATAGATTTGAATATACATTCCTAAATTGTCACTTGCTGGTTTATTTATTTGTGTCTCTTCTCTATAACCTCCCCACAAGGCAGAAGCCTACTTACTTCTTTTTGCACAATGCCTGACATATAGCAGGTATTGGATAAATCAGTGAATGAGAGACTGAACTTAGAGACACATTAATTTTAGCAAAAGGACTTCAAACTGCAAAATCATTCTAGTAAGAAGGTTAAAATGAGAGAAATTTTGTGAGTCAGTTTATCTAAAGATGGGTAAAGAAAATATATACATTTCACATTGTTTCAAAGTAAGCTATTTCTAAATGTTTTACCAGTTTAAGTATTTTTCCCACTCTAAGGTAATACTAAAACATCATACTAAATTTTATGCCTTTACTTATTTTTTTAGCAGCTATTATTAGGGTTGAGGCCAGAGGTGGCATGGTGGTTGAGGTGCTGGACTCCCACATGGCCGACCATGCTTTGAGGCCTGGACCTTGTAGCTTACTTTCTCACATTCTCTCTCTTTCCTCTCTTTCTCTCTCTGTCTCACTCTGGTGATTGTGTGTGCCCTGCAACAAATTTTAAAATAATAAATAAATTTAAAAGAAATAATTCTTTTAAAAAATACTACTATCAATTTTAAAATAATAATAATAAATAAATTTAAAAGAAATCATTCTTTTAAAAAATATTACTATTAGTTTGGAAATGTCTCTTGGAATGTGTCTTGTCTTTTGGATAACAAGGTATTATCCAGAAAGGTATTGCTAAAATTCCCCAAGTGTGCTCCATAGAACACTGATCTCTGAGGCTAAGCTATGAAAATAAGGAAAAATAAGCCCATGATCGGGGCCAGGAGGTGGCGTGGAAGTTAAGGGGCTGGACTCCCACATGGCTGATTACTATTCAAGTCCAGGACCTGGTGCCTTGAAAATCACACCAGGCATGTGTGTGTGTGTGTATGCCCAAGTTGCCAAGAGGATAATGGAGGAGAAGGCATTGTAGTGTGGCCACCCCACTGGGGGGGAGGGGAGAGTGATTTCTCACTTTCCCTCTCTCTATCTCTCTCCAGCAAGTGCACGTGCCTTATGGCAAAACAAAAACAAAATATTCCATGATCAAGGAAGTTTTGAGAAAAATACATGCTATCTCTCTTTATTGAAAAAGCACAAGCACCAAGGAACTTCAGCATATTTAAAGGCTCTGAGAAGCCCACCAATGAAGAACTCAGCATTTCCCAAATTTATTTACTAAGAACCTTTCATGTCCATTGGACCAAAGTTGTTCATGGAACTCATGTGGAGAAATCTGCACCATTTAATCTCTACATAGCCCAATACAGCTAGTCTTTTGGTCATAATCTTAACTCATAACATGATTGGATGGAGTTCTGAAGGGCATCCAACTGTGTCTCCCTTGCAGATCTTAAATCCCATCTACAGTTCTTTGCCAACCTACCATTTAATGCACAGATAAAGGGGATGGAGAACAAATAGTTTGTTATGCCTCAGTTAGAAAGTGCTTCTTCACACAAGACGAAAATCTATTTCTCTATAGATTTCATCCATTCATCTTAATTCAGCTTCTTGGAGCCAAAAAGAATAAATCTAGACATATTATCACTTCTTTATCTAGTGAGTCAAAATTATCACATATAATCTTTGGTTGCTGGTACAACAGCATTCAAAAAGCCTCCTTATCTGTTTATCTGAAAAGTAGACAAAAAAAAATGTGGGGAAGATCTCAGATACCTGCCATACCAAGCCATCATTAATGGCATGTAATGATTAGAAGATAATGACTTGGTGCCTTTGAAGACTGAAATGAAGCTCTTTGTGCAATGACACACAGGCAATGTGAAGAGTTCTAATTTGACAACAAAACAACCTAAATCCCTTTTATGAGGTAAGGAGTGTGTCTTGGGTAATAAACACTTAAGTAATTAGATGTTTTTTATGTAGATAGCTATAAACTGAAACATGAGGAAAAAAACTCTTGGTAATAGGTTGACGCCCAGGGAGGTGGGTATATAAGAGTCAGGGCAGAAGACAGAAGTATTGAGACATCAAGACACTTCTCCTCTCAACCCAACAAAAACTCAACTCCTGACACCATGGCTTGCTGTGTTCCCTGCTGCTGCAGTGTCCCCACCGGCCCTGCCACCACCATCTGCTCTTCTGACAAATGCTGCCGGTGTGGAGTCTGCCTGCCCAGCACCTGCCCACATGAGATCAGCCTCCTTCAGCCCATCTGCTGTGACAACTGCCCCCCACCCTGCTGTCAGCCTGATACCTATGTGCCTACTTGCTGGCTGCTCAACTCTTGCCACCCAACTCCCGGAATGAGTGGTATCAACCTGACAACCTATGTCCAGTCTGGCTGTGCAAACCCCTGTGAGCCCTGCTAATGATTACAGCCAAAGCTTCGCATCATCTGGCCTCCAGCACGCACAACTGCCCACATCAAGGCTAAAGCAGTCTCAGTTCCTGCAGACATGTTTTCATGATTTTGCTTAACTTCTTAACTCTTTGCCCCTTGGGTAGAGTTGGAGACCTCCTTGCTATCTTTTTGGCTATTTCACTGCTTTTGAGAAATAATCATTTTGACTATTCATTAATAAACTCTATTCTGGCTTAGCAAATATGGCCTTATGATCATTTATTTCCACATTTTTTTCTTACAGAAAGTGAATGCCTACCGAAACATTAACAATAGGTTATCACACTATCCAAGGTATACCCCAGCAGAATGAGAGCTCTTTATGTGGAACTTATTTAAAAACTAGATATCGATTTTTCGTGATAGGTTGAAAAGGGAAAAAAATCAGTGGTTTTTTTTTATATTTTCACTCAGTAGTTGTGTGTGGGTGTGGGTGTGTGTGTGTGTGTGTTTAAGCCATCCACTGTGCCAAGCAATAGGTTTATGTCTAGAGATTAATATAACACTTTAAAATGTTCGATTTAGTTTTAGCTTTCATTGATTCTGGCATTTATTTTGTTTTTTCCTTAACTGACTAAACAAATTGATCATTGTGCTGGTGTATAGAAATAATTTTTGATTCCTTAAGTTATATTCAGTGGTGAAATTACAAGTTCCAAATGCAAGGCAATTGGGGGAGATTTTATATATATAAATATAAAACAATAAATTCTGAGTAAATATTAGCATTTCTTGATTATCTCTTGATCCCTCAAATGAGGCTTACCAAAGTCACAACTTTGCTTAGAAGTTTACTAGTCCAAGTGACATAAAATATGTCATAGAAATATACTTAAAATATCAGTGCATAGGGCCAATACATGGCATAGTGGTTAAGGCACTGGACTCCCACATGGCCTACCATGGTTTGAGTCCCAGATTTGACGGCCTGGAAATCATACTGGGCACATGTGCCTGTGAGCCCGAAATCCCAAGAGGAGAAGGGATTGCAACATGACCATCAAGTCGGAATGATTTCTCACTTTCCCTCTCACTGTCTCTGCTGGTCTCTCTCTGGCAAGTATATACAACTTGTGGCAAAGAAAAAAAAAAATTAAAAAAAAAATTTTTAAAAATCAGTGCAGTATTCTCTATGTATCAAAAACAATTGGGAACCAGCAGTTAGCGTAATGGTTATGTCGCTGGATTCCCACGTAGTCGACCATGGTTTGCGTCCCGGACCCGGTGGCTTAAAACTCACGCCAGGCGTATGTTCGTGCGTGCCCAGGATCCTGAGAGGAGAATGGAGGAGAAGGGATTGCAGCGTGACCATCCCCCCTGGGGGGTGATTTCTCGCTTTCTGTCTCTCTGTCTCTCTCTCTCTGTCTGACGAGCGCACGCACCCTATAGTGAAAATGTCTCCAAAAAAAAAAATTACACCATTCTGAGACAAAAACAAAACTTTTATTATAACCACTAATTCATCTCCTTAGTTGTTTGGGAAATGTCCAAGTGCATGAAGGCCTTCTCAGAAAGTTCCTAGAGTACAGGCTAGTTATGAAGTTTCTTGGACTTGCTTTGGGTCTTCAGGCCAGTTGCTTCTCTCTCGGGCATAATGTCCTCATTATAACACCGTTTTCCTACCCATAACCTGGCTTCAACCACCTCAGTTTCCTTGTTACTACTGTTGGATCTGCTTTTGTCTCAGGATTATTGTGAGGATCCAGTGACCCAAAGTGTAGAATCCACCACGTCCACAGCATTCACCTCTCACATGAGAGCAACTCTGACCATGATGGCCACACGTGGCTCCCAGCTTTCTCACCAAAGGCATCTTTCCATTTTTTGAAATATATATTTTTCCCAACTGATTTTCTTCAATAAAAATCCATTAGTTCCTTCATTTTTGTTTATAAAAAATGTTTATAAGTATCAGAGGAAATTTTAGAATTCATATAAGATAAACACAATCATTACACCAAGTCATCTCTTTTCTAATCGAAAGCCAAGAAATTTCATGTTTTCATTAATGCTAGTAAGGGATAAATATTTAGATTTTATTTTCAACACTGAAAATAACTCTGAATGTCCCATTATCACCACTATGGGCCTTTAACATTTGGGAAGCAATGGCTACTTAAAAAGCCCCAACTAGAAACCAAGAGATCTGAGTTTTAGTCCTGCCTCTATCTTGAGCTACTTCTGTGGTTCTAAGCAAGTCATTTAAGTTCTCTGGGGTTCAGGTCTTAAATCAAAAAAGTGTGTTGGTTGACCAGACCATCTGTAAAGTTGCTTTCAGTTTTAACATTCTATGGTTCTAAGTCACCCAGAAACATTGTAAGAGAACTCCATGCCACCAACCAACCTCATTCTACCTTACTACTTTTATTGCTTTCATTAGCAATAGCTAACATTTGGTGAATATCTACTCTACGCTCCAATAGATGCTTGATGAACACTATCTTATTTATTTCTAGCAAAGACACTAAGAGATAGCTACTATTATTCCCCCCATTTTTTTTAGAGGTTTTTGCTATAGGGCACATGCGCTCACCAGAAAGAGAGATAGAGAGACAGAAAGTGAGATATCACCCCTCAGGGGGGATGGCCCCACCACAATCCCTTCTCCTCCATTCTCTCAGGATCTTGGTTGCACACGCACACACACCTGGCATGAGTTCAAGCCACTGGGTCCAGGACTTGAACCGCGATCGACCACATGGGAGTCCAGTAACATAGCCATTATGCCAACTGCTGGTCCCTATTCCCCCCATTTCAAATGAGTAAATTGAAGCTGAGAGGATTAAGTTACTTACAAAAGTTACAAAAATCCTGAGTGACAGAAAAGGAACTAAACCTAAAACGGCCTCAACTTTAAGTCCCTTTTTGGTCCTCTATGCCAAAGTACTTACCTTCTCCAAAAACTGCAATAAAGTCATGAACCACATAATGACATCTTGGTCAACAATGCACTGCATATATGATGGTGGTCCTACAAGATTTTACCACATAGCCTAGATGTGTAGTAGGCTATACTATCTAGGTTTGTATAAGTATACCTTATGATGCTCACACGATGACGAAATCACCTAATAACACATTTCTCAGAATGTATCCCCGTCATTAAGTGACACTTGATCGTATATCAAAGAGAAATACAATTATTCAGGGGAGAGTATAAATCACTGGATGATACTTTCTCTCCTATCTATCTAGATTGTGTATTTGTAGATAATAACTCAGCTTTCTCTGGGGTTGATTGTAGTGTAAGACAAAGTAAGCGTATGCAATGAGTATAGGACAAATAATATTAAATACATGCTTCTAGCATGAGAACAAATCATCTTTTTTTTAAAATTCAGACTTTACGTACTTACTAGTAATGTCAGCACAAGAAAATTACTGGCAGGGCCACTAATCTTGAATTGAAATGCAAAATGTTTGGCAACTCAAACACATTTTTAATTTTCTGATGAGCTTCAATAACTTGCACCAAGGGAAAATAAATTACCCTTAAAGTTGTGTACCCTTGGTAATGGAATAGAAAATCAAGGCATTAATTTTTCCTTCAAATCATGCTTGGCATCCAAGCTTTTCTTTCCATTCTTATTGACTCTACATGAATCTAGACTCTGATCACACCCACAGTCTCCTAGTTGACCTTGAGTCAAATAGTCTGTGCCCCTCGACCCTCACCTGAACCATACTTTTGTCAGACCAACCTTTTGGCCCTTCATAATATTGGTTAAATTGAATGGATCAAAACACTAGGATGACTCAAGATTTTTCTTGGTACTAAATCAAGGCCACATTCCAGTATGGCTCTCAAGATGCTCAATAGCCTTGTACATTCTCACCAAATCTTACTTGCTACTAATCTTGAAGCAACATGTAGCTCATACTCCAGTCATAACAATGCTTCCTATACAATGATCAAGAGAATGGTCTCTGAAAGACTGTCTTGCTTTAAGTCATATCTCTATTACTAATTAGTTACCCAGCCAATTGTTTTTGTTTGTTTGTTTGTTTGTTTTTTGCTCTAGGGTGTGTGTGCTCACCAGAAAGACAGAGAGAGCCAGAGAGACAGAAAGCAAGAAATCATCCCCCACAGGGAGGATGGTCATGCTGCAATCCCTTCTCCTCCATTCTCCTCTCAGGATCTTGGGCACACACACACGCACCTGGCATGAGGTTAAGCTACCAGGGCTGGGACTCAAACCGCAGATGAATACATGTGAGTCCAGTGACATAGCCATTATGTCAACTGCTGGTCCCATCAACTCTTAAGATTAAAAATAGTACATACTTCATGTGACTGCATTGAAAATTAAGTTAATTAAAACATGTGCCATCCTTAAAACAATGGGCACTGATTGTCAATCTCTAATCTTTTTTTTATAGTTTGCTTTGAAATGCTGAGATAAGGAAAACTCTGCATTGTTTCTTTGGCTGGTCTTCTATAAGATTCCACCAATAGAGGGCAGTAGAAGGAGGCTATAAATTCTGAGGAGAGTCTTGTTACCCCAACGATGGTCTTTCATCTGGTAGCAGCAGCAGGTTCTATTCTCCACCTTCTTTCAGTACCATAAAAAAATAATGTCACTGAACCTTGTAGAAACTCCAGCATCCAAAGATGGTGATGCCTCTCAGGTCCAAACTCTGGTCCCACAGGGTCTTTCCTTCTGAGCTTTTGAGATAAGAGTGCCAGCTGGGCAGCTTCTGAGATCTGAGGCCAGTGGTGCAGGCCCACTCTTCTAAGCTTCTAGGTTCAAATAACCCCAACTACTCTTCATTCTTCAGTCCTAGAGCTAATAGCTGCTTCCTGTGTTAAAACAGTTTTCCTTTTCTTTTTTCTTTTTTTGCTGTTTCAATCCTTCAACATCTGATTAACAAATTCCCTATATTAAAATTATCTTTGGGGCCAGCAGGTGGTGTGGTGGTTAAGACAGCTGGATCTCACATGGTGCAATCTGAGTACTGGATCCAGTGGCTTGAAAATTACACCAGGTGCATGTACCTGCATGCATAACATCCTGAGAGTAGAATGGAGGAGAAGAGATTGTGGTGTGGCCATCCTCCAGGGCTTGATCTCTCTCTCTCTCTCTCTCTCTCTCTCTCTCTCTCATGACTGCAAGCATCCTATAACAAAACTTTTTGTAAAAATTCAAAAGCATGCCATAACTGCTGACTATCACTATATTCCAATCTTTCTCCTTTAAATATATATTTCATGTGTTTCAGTCTCCAGATACCACCCCATAATCTAAGCACTATACAATGGAAGATACCAGAATAAATAAAACAATGTCCCTGCTTTGAGTATGATTGTAATCTAGTAAAAAGAACCAACCAGGGTTGGTTTCTTTCTTATGAAAAGAAAAAAACATTTCATTCTGTTCTGCAAAGAGATGCAAGCCCATTATTCAGCCCATGTATCCATATTGCTCCATAACCTGTGTTTTAATCCATTGCAACATGTGGTTAAAACAACCAGTCCTGGGAACCAGCAGTTAGCGTAATGGCTATGTCGCTGGACTCCCATGTAGTCGACCGCGGTTCGCGTCCTGGACCCAGTGGCTTAGAACTCACGCCGGGCGTGTGTGCGTGCATGCCCAAGATCCCGAGAAGAGAATGGAGGAGAAGGGATTGCGGCATGACATCCCCCCTGGGGGGTGATTTCTCGCTTTCTGTCTCTATGTCTCTCTCTGTCTGTCTGGCGAGCGCACACGCCCTATAGCGAAAACCTCTCCAAAAAAAAAAAAGAAACCAACCAGTCCTTGGGGCCGCTGGCATGGTGGTTAAGGCACTGAATTCCCGTAAGACCAACTGAATCTGGCAGCTTGCTTTCTCACTTTCCTTCTCTCTTTCTCTGTCTCTCCATGGTCAAATTTAAAAATAATTACAAAATTAAATAATTATTCTAATTTTTTATAAAAAGTTCTTTATAAGATTAAAAAACATTATTTATGTTTATTTTGAGGTAACATAGTGGATAGATTTAGAAAATCACCCATCAGACTCTCTACTTTCCAAACAAGATCATGTTGCTTATCTTCAATATGCATATATTCTCTCATGCCCATGAAAAGATACAAAAGTGAACCTGGTAGGGAAAAAAAATCCTACAGGTTTTAACTTCTCCACATATATCAAGGGCACACAATTTGAGAAGAATCATTTCTTAGTTCTCAGGGAAATCATTCTTGATTTCTCACACTCAGCACTAATCACTCAAATGACCAAATCCTAGTTGGTAGGAAAAAGGAAAGCCAGGGTAGATATGGATGTTTTGCTAGTGATTGAGTAAATTCAGAACTACACTGACAACATTTTTCTTCTTTTTTTTTTTTTCAGAGGTTTTTGGTGCGTACACTCGCCAGAAAGATAGAGAGAGACAGAGAGACAGAAAGTGAGAAATAACCCCCCAAGGGGAATGGCCATGCCGCAATCCCTTCTCCTCCATTCTCCTCTTGGGATCTTGGGCACACGTGCACACGCACCTGGCATGAGTTTAAGCCACCGTGTCCAGGACTCAAACCGTGGTCAACTATGTGGGTCAACTATGGTCAACCATTATGCTGACTGCTGGCTTTGTCACTGACATTTTATAACTGCAACAGGAAGCAAGCTTGAATGTAGCAACACAACCAAATAAAACTGAAGGAGAGCTCATCCCAGGACTGATACATAAGAAGTTAGTGAGATATTTGTTTAGGATTATACAAAAAATAACAAAGAAACATTCTGATGGATGGAAGCCATGTTCCCTAAGGTAGGTAAATGAAAAAGAATCCCAGTGAGCATTTTTGTAGAAGAAATCTTCTTTTGCAACAAAATATCTCCCTGACCCACTGTCACCATGTCTTGCTGTGATTCTTGTCTCTAAAGATGCTGCACTGCCCCTACTAGTACACAGTCTGGTCCCCAGTGACCACGATCAGTTCTTCTGATATAAGCTGTCAGTGTGGAGTCTGCCTGCCCAGCCCCTGCCCCCATGAGATCAGCCTCCTTACACTCACCTGCCATGACACTTGCCCCCAAAACTGCTGAGTGTCTGACTCTCATGTGTCATCGTGCTGGCTGCTCAATGACTGTCACACTACTCCAAACTTGAGCAGGATCCCTGTCAGCACATGCATTCAGCTTTCTAAGTGTAATCTACCTTGTTGATAGCCAAAGATGTTTCAAATAACCGGTCCCTGTTGCCCTAAAATCCTTCAGTAGTCATGAAGGGCTGCTTAGCAAATAGCCCCTAATTAGGTACCCTGGAAGAAAACGTTTTGAGCCCATGGCTTCAGTTTGGCAGATGTGTTCTTTTCATGTTTTGAACAATTATTTCAAATGAAAAGCATTGGGTTGTCAGGAAAAGCATGATGTGTTTTTGCATAGAAAAACATAGCAAATTACATCAGGACTTTCCCGACAACCTAGAATAAATGCTCCTTACTTTAAAACTAAATAAACATCACCACTCCACAATCCACATGCTGTCTCAATGTTTAATGCTATAATTACCCAATGACTCTTGACACATGCTTATGAACCTATAAATATATACAGCAGAATTACACTTTCTGATGACATCCTCATAAATCATATAACCAAAAAGAGGCCTGACAGGGATATGCAGAAATATGAAGAAAACTGTGTAGGTAATAAAATACATAAGGCTCTAAACTTAGAATTATTTTAAATTCTAAGGTCAGCATCTACTTTTAATTTTTTTCTGCCTCATTAAATAAAATCAGATGTGCCCTTAAAGAGGCAGAAAATCTGGCAATTAAATTATCGGATAGTCACAGAAAAGACCCCAAAGATTGAGTTGAACCAAATTTTGCATTGTCTCATTTTGGTGATGCTTTGAATGCAAAATTGTTCTGATAACTATAAAGCACTTCACAAATGAAATTAATGACTCTGTTTATGTCAAGGTTTAATATTAAAAGGGGTCATTATAAAGAGAAATACTTTTTCTCATCCTAACCTATATGAATACAATTCAATAAATGTTTGTGAAATGCCCAGTATGTCCCAGACATTGTCCTTGGTGCTTCAAAGAGACAAACAAGACTAAGATACAGGGGGTCAGATGGTGACACAGGTAAAATGCAGTGCTCTCCAAGATGGGCCCACATGAGAAGGTTCTGGATTCATGTCTGGATACCTCCCCAAGTATGCCAAGCACATGCATGCCCACAATCCAGAGCTGGCTAAAACTAGGGGTGGATTCCTGTGTCAAGGCCCCAATGGAGGTTCTCTCTCTCTCTCTTTCTTTCTCTCTCATCTTTCAATGTGAGTCTCTATGTCTCTCACTCATCAAACAAATGAATAAAGAAAGAAAAAGATTAAGACACAACTCCCACTTTTAAGGATCTTACATTGGAGCAAGGAAGGTAAATATAAGGGACAAACTGTAATATATAGCAAAACAAAACAAGGTCTGAGTGAAAGAATAGGCAGCACACTTTATGTGAGCAAAGAAAAGAATGAAAACATCTAGAAGAATCACCTAAAGTTTTTTTATGAAGGAGACATTTGGCAAATGCTACAAGGATGAGTAAGATATAAGAAGTGGAGAATTGGAGGGTGGACATTTGAAGCCAAAGAAACAGAATGAGTCATATCACAGAAGTGTAAAGTACCTAAGGAGACTCTAACTTTCTTTTTTATTTGATGTGCTTTATAATAAATATCTATATTTAAGCAAAAGGTAAACTAACTGTAGTAACAGGTTCTTCTTACATACAATGGCCGAGGCTTAATTACCAATCACACTCAGTACTTTCCACTGATTTTTGCTACCTTTCTTCTTTTTTAAACAGATCATGTTAGTTTCCTCCAGAAATAGCCCACCAAGTAATCTGTACTTTGTGTTCATTCAGCAATCATTTCCCATGCAACTAATCATATCGCTCAGATCCTACTACGTGAATGGTTTTGTGCTGATCATTGGGAACTATGGGAGGATATTGGAATTATATGCCATTAGACATTGGAGATTGTCAAATCCAGCTCCCTCATTTGCCTTAGAGTAAGGCAAATCAAGGCCAATTGAGGTAAAGAATGTTGTATAAAGCACTCCCCAAAGGAATTTACAAGCTAGTTGAAGAGCTAAGATATAAAAACAAACATGCAAGGTAGAGAGATATCATTTTTATGAATGTCATAGTTCTAAATTGCTAAATTGATCAAATCTCTTTCCCAAAATCCACCGTTATTGTCTGAATCTTAGGATTTCTCCTTTCAATCCCTATTGCATCTTATTTTAAAGTATGTATATCACTAATATGAAAATTAATGAAGACTGAATTACTCTTTGTAGTACATTTAACAAAGAATAGCAGATTGGTACAGCTTTACTTTTGGTGAAGTTATACTTGGACTCACAAGATTGGCATAACTTTGAGAATAAAGACTTTACAAAGAAAACCTACTATATAGTCTAATCCTTTAGGGAAACCCACTGTAAATTTATTAACCATTGTGAAAAACAGTTTCATCCTATACCATTCAGTCTGTTACTTTGTTTGCTCAACAGAATCTGAATCAATAAATAGGATAAGTAAGTCTGCATATAGTCAAATGAAACATTCATCTATAAGTAGCCATATCCTTGTTGACATTTTGAGCTGACAATGATTCAATTAATCATTTGAGTTGCTTGTTATGAAATTAGTAATCAGAAATTACATCATGTTATGCATATTATTTCAAATAAAGGGGTAAAAAAAAAAAACAAGAAGCAATTAGTCTCATAAAGTATAGCTGAACTGTCACATGGACTGATTATCCACAATTTATGAAGGTTTGGCATGCCAGAATCCTGTGAAGATAAAATGTGATGCTGTATGACAAAAATGACATGTCAATGAGTCAAATACATGATTAATTTAATAAGGGCTGAAGCTCTTAATGGACAAGTAAATACCAAACTGATTAGAGAATCTTAGTGCAAAGGGATGACATAACGAACATAAGGATAAGCCTCCTGGTTGGTTCAACTCCTATTAGGGATGGTATATAAAAGCCTCAAAGTGAGAGGAGACACTCATACCTCAGAACCCTCATCTTTTTAAGAAACCAAGAGTAAACCAGACATCCATCATCATGGCTTGCTGTGTTCCGCAGCGTCCCCACCGGCCCTGCCACCACCATCTGCTCCTCTGACAGATGCTGCCGGTGCGGAGTCTGCCTGCCCAGCACCTGTCCACACACGGTTTGGCTACTGGAGCCAACCTGCTGTGACAACTGTCCTCCACCCTGCCACATCCCTCAGCCCTGCGTGCCCACCTGCTTCCTGCTCAACTCCTGCCAGCCAACCCCGGGCCTGGAGAACATCAACCTCACAACCTACACTCAGCCCTGCTGTGATCCCTGTGTCCCAAGCTGTTGCTGATCGATGGTTCGGTGCCTGACAATGAAGAACCTAGAAGCTGTTTATTCAATATTCACTTGCCTCAGTATCTTATCAGATATCAAGATATATAAGATGGTGCAGATATGGAAATCCTACCATTGACTTTTAGTGGCAAGAAAATTAAGAAACTTTTAAATGGATCTTTGGCTCAACAGCCATTTGGTTTGAGCAGGTGAATGTCTTCTTTTATCAAAATACATTGAACTCTTTAAGACCTCAGACTATATTTCCTTGGTTATGTTGCTTCCTAGACCTTATATCATGTACTAGATATTTTCATAGAGGCAAAATAATTTCTTGGTGGGTTTTCCAATAAACTTTATTTCTCTGCAAGGTGTGTTGTTTGTTTAAGTTAGAGTTTAAGATATATTTCTTTCATTAAAAAAGCAAATATAAAATTAATATTTGAAAAATTTTAAAAAGAATCTACTAGAGAAATAATTGGAACTAGTGTACTAACATGACTTGCTAACTTCTAATTGGTTATCTTTAACGTTCACCTTCTCTTCATTCCCCTCCCTCAGACAAGTAACATTTTGGGGAAAAAAAATCAATATTTATTTACTAATCATCACCTGGTGAATCACACAATTAAATTTACTTAATTCTTAGAAGAGCACCAACAGATGAGAAAATAAAGCTTTAAGAGTTATTTGACATTCTCAAAGTCATAAAGTGGTTACTAAGGCAACCAGAATTGAGTCCCCTGTATGTCTGACACTATAGCCCAATTAGTTCTACCACATCACAGAGCCTAAAATACTAATAGAGCCAGAGTTTAATAAACTTAATTATGACACTAACATAAAATATGCAAAATGAATAAAAATGTGAGATTCTTTACCAAAATGCTAACATCTGATGGTAATGGGGTGGGGGGGGGAGGTATATTGGCTCATAGGTTAATACTGGCAGGTATTAAACTCCAAGACCTGAGTCAGTTAGTAAGTCCACTTATTTTGATGACATTTTCCTTTAAAGAAAACTTAAAGCAGTCAACTCTAACAGAAGGGAACTAGGAACAGATCTGTATTTGCCTCCTTACTCAGCACAGAGGTTCTACCTCCATAATCAACAAATGCCAATACTTTTCAGGTGACAGGTTTACAGGTAGAGCTAAAATCCTGATTAAACATAGTGTTCCATTGTTTTATCCATTGCTTTAATCCATTATTTAATTGTACTGTCGTAATTTTATATCTTGTAGATTATCCTTTTCCAAGCCTAGAGAGTATGTTTGCATATGTTATATATGGAATATGTGTTTGATATACAATAAATACATATAACATGTACACTATATAATACATATGTAAACATATGAATCAAAATCTGAAAATTAGTATTGAGTTAAAACCAAAAGAAATCATTAAAAAAAAAAAAAGGCAGGTGTAAAGGGTAGGGTGAGGAAGGAGATAAGCAAAGCAAATGCTTTTATTTTGGTTTTTTGTTGTTTTGTTTTGTTGTTTGGAGAGATTTTTGCTATAGGATGCGTGCACTCGCCAGAAAGACAGAGAAAGACAGAGAGACAGAAAGTGAGAAATCACCCCCCAGGGGGGATGGCCATGCCGAAATCCCTTCTCCATTCTCCTCTAGGGATCCTGGGCACACACGCACATGAGCCCAGCCTGAGTTTAAGCCACTGGGTCCAGGACTCAAACCACTTTTAACAAACAGGTATTTAAATGTCTTCAATGTGCCTGTCAGTCTCTTCAAGGATATTTTTCAAATAATCTCAGTCTTATTAGCAGCTCAGCTTTAAATGAACAGAACTTTGAGGCCATGGGTAGACGGGACACAACCTAGGAGACTGTCAACGGGAGATTCAGTCCATTCATTCGTTCATTTGGCTGGTATTTCTTGAGTGTTTCCTTTGTGCTAGGTTCCATATTCATGCTAATTAAGAAAAGATGAAAGAAATGATACCTAAAGTGCTCTTGAGTTTCTCAAATCTGGTGAAGGAGACAGATAAGTCACTGGGTTGCTGGAAAAGTCATGATGTATTTTTCTATGCAAAAACGCATCACGACTTCCCACAATCCAATATTATAATCACAATACATGTGTTACATAGGCTG
>NW_006159986.1:2379692-2393330 GCF_000334495.1 Tupaia belangeri chinensis | reverse complement strand
GGCTGAGAGGTGAGTAGCATGCTATGCAAGTACAAGGGAAGAGCAAGCAAAACCCAGATTTGATGATTCAGAGTCAGGAAAGAGGAAGAGTTACAGAAAGCCTCTGAGCTACCCAGGCTACATAAACACTAAAAGATGAATGGGCTTGAAAATCATGCTGATTTCACACGCTTGTGTGCCTGAAATCCTAGGCAAAGATTAGAGGAGAAGGGGTTGCTGTCTGATCATCCCCCTGGGAGTGGGGGCATAGTGGCGATTTCTCACTTTCCCTCTCTCTGTTTCTATCTCATGCCCTATGGCAAAAAACTAGAAATAAATAAATAATAGGAAATAAAAGAGAGCTGAGTAATTGTTCCAGAAAGAATAGCAGCTTTATAAACCATAGGAGCCTCCAAGAGCTTGTTGTTTTTAAGACACTAGAGGTAGGTGGGTATGACCAGAGGGTAGGGTGCACTGGGGATGCAGAGAAGAGGGTAAGGCAAAGAGGGGAAGACTCCATCAAGCAAAGAGATTCAGACTGAAATCTCGAATCAATGAGCAATTTGAAGTGAGACTAACATTATCACATTTTTCTTCCATAACTTTTTATCAATCTTTGATTTATGTCTTCACTATCATAGATACCCCCTTGACCATAGAAAGGTGTGAATAAAACTAGGCAAGTTCTCTGATGTATATTTGTGTGTAGATTTTCCACACTTTGAAAAAACCATCTAATCAAGAATCACCAAGTGATTTTTCCTACATCAATGTCAAGGGTAAAAAATATGCTTTGTTTCTAAAAATGAAATGTTTACACATGGTTTCAACTTCCATTTTTAACCACAGAAAAGTTAGTTAAATTCCAGTAAGTCCAGTAAGTAATCATAATTTAGTCTCTAACAAGTCAGTCACCAAGCCATCTAAGGCAAATTATCTTCATCTATCTAGGATTCATTATCTTAATTTTTAGACAAAAGTTATCCCCAGGTGTCTTATACCACCAAAGATAAAATAAATTTTAATAAACTACTGAAACTCTTGTCAAACAGAGATGAATGAGTTCATTATCTTAAACCTGTTATTTTACAACTGTTTCTTAAGTCTTACTTATAATCAGAGAAACCCTATGTTCTCCATAAACAGCAACAATTTCTTTAACCTTTTATGGTGGATACAAAGTAATATTGCACCCCATAAGAGATTGATACTTTTTTGCCATGAAATTCTAGTTGTGAGGGTCTATACCCAATTTTCCTTTGTAATGTTTCCTGAAAACATCAGAACAATTACTTTTTAATTTTTTTAATTTTTGTTCTTTAAAATTAATAGTTTCCTTCCTATCATAATGTAGAATTGCAGCAATTTATAATAATGTATTGTGTGCATGAGAAACTGTTCTACCAGACTAAATTTCATAAGGACAGAGATGAGGTCTATTTTGTTCACAACTGTATACCCAACATTTATCACAGTGATTGGTACATGCAGCTTCTTTAAAAATGTCTATTGGATTATTTTTTTAAATAATGAGTGAACTCCACCTGCCCAGCACTCCTTTCTGCCTGGGTACATCCCACCTACCAGGATACTTAGGCTGGTCTCTGCAGTCCTTTTCTTGTGAATGTACTCCTTTAGAACTTGCGTCACTCCACCTCCAGTGCTCCCTGCTGCCTGGGCTCAACACACCCACCACGACACTTGGGCCTGGTCTCAGCAGGCCTCTTCTCATAGAGTGCACCCCCATCTCCTGGGGTTATCTTGGCATTTACAACACTCCATCTGCCCAGAACTCCCTGCTGTGTGGACTTAACCTACCCAGTGGAACACTTGAGTTTGGTCTCCACCAGCCTCTTCTCATGAGTGTGCCCCTAAACCTGGATTGTCTTTGGAACTTATGCTACTCTATCTCTTAGGCTCTCTGCTGTCTAGGCTCAACTCACCCACCAGGATACTTGGGCCTAGCCTGGCAGGCCTCTTCTCATGAGTGCACCTTGACCTCCCATGATTATCTTTGGAACTTGCGGCACTCTATCTGCCCAGTACTTCCTGCTCCCTGGGCTCATACTGCTCACTGGGACCTGAGGGTCTGGTCTTAGTAGGCTTCTTCTGAATCTACTCCAATAAATAAGAAAAAGTGAATACTGAATCAGATGACCAAAAACCAGCACAGATCTCAAAGAAACATGAGAAAACAAAGGGATAAGTCTCCACCAGGTCAGTACAATAGCCCCTACCCAAAGGTGGACAACACATAGCAATTCACAGAAATGTCAGAAAAAAGAATTTCCAACATTCATAGTGACAAAACTGAATGAGAGGCAAGAAAAAACAGATAATTAATTCTAGGAAATTAAAAAATCATTTCAGGACATGAAAGAGGAAGTCCATAAAGAGACAACCTAAAAAAGAATAAAACAGAACTTCTGGAAATAAAGAAGACAAGAAAGTAAAATCTCTCATGACCGCATTAACAGCAGATTGGACCATGCAGAAGAAAGAATTTCTGACCATGAATACAAAGTCTCCAACATAAACCAAACCACCAAAAAGAATGAAAAAAAAAACAAAAAAAACAAAAACAAAAACAAATTCCCCCAGAAAAGAGTAGACACCATGAAGCACTCAAACATCTGTATAATACGTATTCCAGAAGGTGAAGAAGTTGCTAAAGGCATGGAAAACCTCTTTCATGAAATTCTATCTGAAAACTTTTCAAATCTAGAGAAACATGGAGAAATTCAGACCCAAGAAATAAGAACTCCAAATAGAATCCACATAAAAGGATTCTCCTATCATAGGGAAGCACATCATAGTCAGATTGGTAACATGTCAAAGACAAATACAACATTCTAAAAATGGCAAGAGAGAAACATCAAGTTGCTTATAAAGGTTATCCTATTAGGCTAACATCAGATATCTCAACTGAAACAATGCAGGCAAGTGAAGAATGGGAAAACATATTCAAATATTAAAAGAAAACAATTCAATTGAGAAGACTATATCCAGCAATATGATCCTTCAGATGGAAAAAACATATAAAAGTATTCTCAGATAAACAAAAACTGAAAGAATTCATCAATACTAAACCAGCTCTACAAGAAGTACTAAAGGAGTACTGTATCAGCAAAACTAAAGAGAGACAAACAGAAATAAGAGAACAAAAAACAACTGAAAAAATGGCTCATAAAATGACAGTGATATAAGTCCACAAATATCAATAATAACATTGAATGTTAATGGATTAAATTCTCCTATTAAAAAAACACCGACTGGCTGAACAGATTTAAAAACAACAATGACAGAAGTCATCCATATGCTGCTTACAAGAAACACACCTCACTGATAATGACATACAAGTAAAGGGCTAGAAAAAGATATTTTATGTAAACAAAAGCCAAAAAAAGACTGGAATTTTGATACTAATATCAGACAAAATCGATGTGAAAACAAAAAATATATAAGAAGAGATAAAGAAGTATTTTTTGTAGTACTTAAAAGGACTTGTTCACCAAGAAGATATAACATTTTTAAATATCTACTACACACCCAACACTGGAGCATCTAAATACGTGAAATAGATACTGTTAGATCTTAAGGCAGAGATAAACTGCAATACAATAATTATACAGGATCTGAATACCCCACTGACTCCTCTGGACAGATCATCTGGACAAAAAATAATGAACAATGAGATACAAGATCTAAATGACCCCATAACTGAAATGGACTTGACAGACATCTATAGAATATCTCACCCAACAACCTCAAAATATACATTTTTCTCACCCCCACATGGAACATTTTCAAAGATCAAAAAACAAGCCTTTACAAATTCAAATGTATAAAAACTATATTCAGCATCTTTTCTGATAACAATGGAATCAAACTTTTAATCAACTACAGAGCAATTCCTCAAAAATACACAAACAATTAGAAACTAAACAAGCTACTCCTGAATGATTTTACAATTACTGAAATCAAAAAGTTCATAGAAACCAATGTAAGGAACAAACAAGTGTTTAAAACCTATGGGACAAAGCAAAAGCAAACATAAAAGGGAAGTTCATAGCAATTAGTGTCCACAAGGAAAAAACAGAAAGCTGACAAACACAACTAATGACACAACTCAAGGAACTGGGGGGAAAAAAATCCAGGAGAAAAGAAATAATAAATATTTGAGCAAAAATAAATGAAATAGAGAATAAAAGAACTATACAGAAAATAAATGAAACCAAAAGCTGGCTCTTTGAGAAGATAAACAAAGTTGATACACAGTTAGCTATATTAATCAAGAAGAATGGAGGGGCCAGCAGGTGATATAATGGTTAAGATTCTGGACTCCCCCAACATGGTCAATGGCAATTCAAGTCCCAAACTTGGGACTTCTGGAAATGAAGAATACAAGAAAGTAAAATAATAGCTTGAAACTCACACTGGGTTCATGTACATGCATGCCCAGAATCTTGAGAGGAGAATGGAGGAGAAGGAATTGTGACATGGCCATTTCTTCGGGGAGGGGGGTATTTCCCACTTTCTCTCTGTCCCTTTCTGTGTCTCTGGTGAGCACACATGGTGTATAGCAAAAATCTCTCTTTAGAAAAGAAAAAAAAAAAAGAAACAGAAAGAAGCCAGACAAATCAAAACAGCAAAGGAAAGGGTAATATCACAATGTACATAACAGAAATGCAAAGTATCATCAGAGAATACTATGAGCGATTATATACCAACAAACAAGAAAACCTATAGGAGATGGACAAATTTCCACGTATAACTTACCAAGATTTAACCAGGAAGAAATAGAAAGCCTGAATAGACCCATAACAAGCAATGAGATTAAATCAGTAATAAATGGTCTCCTGATAAAGAAAAGCCCAGGTCCTGATGGCTTTACTTTTGAATTCTATAAAATTTTAAAGAACTAACTGCAATTCTCCTCAAACTATTTCTAAAGATCCAACAGGAAGGAACCCTCCCAAATTTATTCTATGAAGCCTCCATCATCCTGATTCCAAAAATTGACAAGAACATTTCAAAAAAATTCCAAAATCCTAACAAAAAAGGCCAATATCCCTGATTAATACAGATGCAAAACTTCTCAACAAGATACTACTAAATTGTATCCAACAACACATTAAACATATTACACTCCATGACGAAGTAAGCTTTATTCCATGGATGCAAGGGTGGTTCAACATATGCAAAATCATAAATGTAATACACTATATTAACAGAAAGAAAGATTAAAAACTATACAATCTTATCAATTGGTGCAGGAAAAGCATATAACATCCCTTCATGATTAAGACTCTCAGCAAAATTGACATAGAAGTGATTTCTCAACACAGTAAATGCCGTCTGTGACAAACCCTAACATTATATTGAAAGGGGAAAAGCTTTTCCACTAAAAACTGGAACAAAACAAGGATGCCCACTTTCTCCACTCCCCTTTTTAATATATTACTGAAAGTCCTTGCCAATGCAATAAGACAAGAGAATAAAGTAAAAGGTATTCAAATAGAGGAAGAAGTGAAAATATGTCTATTTGCAGGTGACATGATGAAATATTCAGAAAATTCAAAGCAATTCACACAAAAAAAAAACTCTTGGAGTTTTTTCAGAAGCGACAAATGAATACAGTAAGGTGACAGTGTAAAAAATCAACATACAAAAATCTATAGCATTTCTATACACCAACAACAGACTGAGGTAGAACTGAATAAAGCAATCCCATTTACAATAACCACAAAAAGGAGTAAACCTAACTAAAGAAGTCAAAAAATCTCTACAAGGAAAACTATGAAAAATTAAGAATTTAAAATGACACAAAAAAGTAGAAAAAATACCCCATTTTCTTGGATTAAAAGAATTACTATAATCAAAGTGTCAATTCTATCCAAATTAATCTACATATTAAATGCAATCCCAGTCAAACTACCAGGGACATTCTTCACAGATTTAGCAAAAAACAATCATAGAATGTGTCTGAAACCATAAAAGACCGGGCATTGCCAAAGCAATACTGCACAAGAAGAGAGGAATAGAATGCATTTTCTTGGATTAAAAGAATTACTATAATCAAAGTGTCAATTCTATCCAAATTAATCTACATATTAAATGCAATCCCAGTCAAACTACCAGGGACATTCTTCACAGATTTAGCAAAAAACAATCATAGAATGTGTCTGAAACCATAAAAGACCGGGCATTGCCAAAGCAATACTGCACAAGAAGAGTGGAATAGAATGCATCTCACGCTCTGATCCCAAAATATATTACAAAGCTCTAATAATCAAAACAGCATGGTACTGGCACAAAAACAGGCATATAGATCAATGGAACAGAACATAGACCCCAGAAATAAACCCAAAACATATTGCCAACTGGTTTTTGAAAAAGGGCACCAGACAATCCAGTGGGAAAAAGAAAATCTCTTCAGAAAATGGTGCTAGAAAAACTGGGTATCCACCTGCAGAAAGATTCATCTGAATCCCTATCTCTCACCATTAACAAAAATCAACAAAACGTGGAGCAAAGATTTAATCCTAAAACTGCAAACTATGAAATTACTGATAGAAAACACTGGGGAAATTCTTAGGGACATCAGAGTAGGAAAATACTTCTTAAATAATACTCCCCAAAGCACAGACAATAATCCCCAAAATAGACAAGAGGGAATACATCAGGTTAAAAAGCATATGAACAGAAAAAAAAACTAATAATTAAGGTTAATTAATAACCCTTGGAATGGGAGAATATATTTGATAACTATACCTCAGCTAAGGGACTGATAACGAATAACCCTTGGAATGGGAGAATATATTTGATTACTATACCTCTGCAAAGGGACTGATAACAAGAATATACATGGAACTCAAGCAGCTTACCTGGAAAAATATTTTTAAAATGATCAATCCAATTCAAAGATAGGCAAATAAGCTGAACAGACAACTATCTAAGAAATACATATAAACAGCCAAAAAGCATATGAAAAAAATGCTCAACATCCCTTATCATAAGGGAGACACAAATCAAAATCTCAATGAGATACCACCTAAATTCAGCCAGAATGGCTAAGGTTAAAAAAATAAAGAATGATGAGTGCTAGTGAGGCTGGTGGAGAAAAGGGAACTCTCCTACACTGTTGGCAGGAATGTAAATCAGTACAGCCACTGAGAAGAACAATATGGAGGTTCCTCAAAGACCTACAAATAGAACTACCATATGAACCAAAAATTCCACTCCTAGGTACCTACCCAAAGGACAGACATGCACTCAGCCAGAAAAACACTTGCACATCCATGTTTATTGCAGCATTATTCACAATTTCTAAGCCATGAAACCAATACAAATGTCCAGAACAGATGAATGAATTGAAAAACTGTGGCACATAGACACTATAGAATACTACTCAGCCATTAAAAAAAAAAAAAAAAAACCCACCAATAAAAAAAAAAAAAAAAAAAAAAAAAAAAGAGACCCTACCATTTTATAGTAAGTGGGCAAATGTAGATTTCCCACTAAGTGAAGCAAGCCAAACTATGAAAGAGAGGTATTATATGTCCCCACTTAACGTATACCAAATGTCGGGAACCAGCAGTTAGCATAATGGCTATGTCACTGGATTCCCATGTAGTCGACCACGGTTCGTGTCCCGGACCCGGTGGCTTAAAACTCACGCTGGGCGTGTGTGCGTGCATGCCCAAGATCCCGAGAGGAGAATGGAGGAGAAGGGATTGCGGTGTGACCATCCCCCCTGGGCGGTGATTTCTCGCTTTCTGTCTCTATGTCTCTGTCTGACAAGCGCACGCACCCTATAGAGAAAACCTCTCAAAAAAAAAAAAAAAAAACATATACCAAATGTCTGCACTCTATTGCAGAAACCAAAATACTGGATGGGAGAAAGATATGGAGACACAATGGATACCAGAGGCAATGTGAAATGAGAGTAGGAAATAATAGAAGATGAGAGAGAGGGAATCAAAAGGAAAAAAAAGAAATAAAACAGTTAAGAAACACAAAGTGGAAAGTTACCTGTTGAAGATGAGGTATAGTAATATCTTTGGGCCAATATTCAGTGTATTCTGGGTGGGAAAATTTATTTCGTATGTTACAATGGTATATAGTGAATGAATATAAAATATTTTTTTAAAAATCTAAAGCAGGAAGAAACTAAAAAAAAAATAGGAGTTTATATTGGTGAAAAAATTTTTGAAACGCATACATAACTTTTTTCATGATACATTCTCCATTAACTTTTTGAAGCTCTCGTGTGTGGGGGGGTGAGGTATGTGTGTTTATTTCAAGAAAAATATGTCATAGTTTTGAAATATGAATGAATTTCAAACATTTTTTGCACCAGAAAACTTGTACTTAAATTCCACTTTTTCAGGAACTTTGTAAAATCCTTCGTGTATGGTTTTTTAAAGCATTTTGGAAACCTCTAAGTCTGTATATGAAGAGCCTGAAGGATTCAACCTTTGACATAGTCATTTATCCTTTGTTTAAATCTGTCCTAAGAAAATCATCAAATAAATATTTATGTAAGTGTGGGGGAAAAAAAAAAAGAGGGAGGTAATCAAGGGGAAAAAAGAAAGAAGAAAGAAGCAAAACTTTTTTTTTTTTAAGAGAGATTCTTGCTTTAGGGTGCATGTGCTCACTAGAGAAACAGAGAGACAGAAACTAGATCATCCCCCAAGAGGTATGGCCATGCCACAATCCCTTCTCCTCCATTCTCCTCTCGAGATTTTGCTCCGTTTTTTAATTAGAGAGAGATTTTTACTATAGGGCACATGCACTTGTCGGACAGACAGAGAGACAAAAAGCGAGAAATGACCTCCCAGTAGGAATGCCCAAGCTACAACCCATTCTCCTCCATTCTCTCAGGATTTTGGGCACGTATGCACACGTGCCTGGTATGAGTTTCAAGCATCTGGGTCCAGGACTCAAATCACAGTCGGCCATGTGGGAGTCCAGTGAAGTACCCGTTACACTATTTGCTGGTCCCAGAAGCAAAACATTTAAGAAACACAAAATGGAAAATTATCTGTTGAAGATAAAAGGTATGGTAATATCTCTGATTCAATATACAATGTATTCTGGATGGGAAAATTCATTTTGTATGCTATAATGATATACAGTGAATGAATGTAATAAAAATAAATAAATAATAAAATAAATAATGAGTGAAATATTGATCAGTCCTAAGTAATAGGGTACATAATTTCGCAGATATGCATGCAAAGATAAATCTAGGGGAAGTCTGGGGGTACCAGTATATATCACAAATCCTTTCTCAATCAGAGCCATAAAGAACACTTTTAATTTTTTTAACATATTAATTTATGTGCCAGCCATATTCTCTAATATTAGATGTGAGCCTTGATTGATGTGTTGGTTGTCATGATCTTTTGCTATTTCCTACAAGGTTCGTCTCTTACTTACCTTTAACTGTTTTTCTTTTTTTTTTTTTTTTAATTATGTTTCTTTTGTCTCTACCTTGTCTTGAATTTGATCTGTAACTTACTTTAAAATGGTAACAATTCATCTTTGCATAGTACTTTGTGGTAGTCAATGGACTCGAACCCTTTTTATCGCACATAAACTTCACAACAGTCTTCTGAGTGAAAGACTGCAGTATTAGCCCTAGTTTGCAGAGAAGAAACAAGGGACTCCAAATAGTGAATTACTTGCCATAACAGGAGAAGTGGCCAGAAACACTGGAACCAGTAAGGAGTTTTTATTACTAATGTGCTCCTCTTGTTCTACCTCCCCATTCCTAAGTCATACAGACATACCCTCCAACATGCACTGATGTACAGGTTAACTTAAAGGAGAAAATGGGGAAAATATTAAAAAAAAAAATCTGGCTTAAAGGATGAGTGAGTCCATGCTAGGTAGAATTGGTTTGAAGTATAAAGTTATATTGGCCAGGAGCTCCTTGTGCTCCCTCTTAAACAATGAACTATGCCTGAAGTCTCAGTGCTGTTGTAGAACTAGAATCTAGTTCTTTCCTACATTTATTTTAGCTGGGGAGAAAATGTAATGCATTAAAAGATAAGAAGAAGAAAATCAAATATGAATAGATAATCTACCTCAGGCCCATAACTTGAAAAGTAAAATTACTTGAAGCTAGCAGGTGGCATATTGGTTAAGGTGCTGGACTCCCACATGGTTGACCATAGTTCAAACCCCAGACCTGGAGACTTACTTTCTGACTTTCTTTCTCTCTCTATGTCTCTCTCTGGTGAGCACACATACCTTATAGAAAATATAAAATAATAATAATAAATTAAAATCAAATAATTCTGAAAAAAGTACAATTACTTTTAAACTTGGTGGCTATTTTACTAAATTTTAATAGTAGAGTCTTAGGTTATTCTTTTGCTTAGTCTGTGTAGACATAAGCTGAAAATTCCACTTGCTCACAATTAGCAGTAATGGAAACAAAGCCAGCCCAGCACAGTTGGTAGAATACTGAACTGCAGAGCTGGAAGCCACATGCCAGGGTGGCCTAAAAGCACGGTGGGTATGTGAATGCATGCCCAGGATCCCGGTGGGCTGGAAGTCTGAAGGAAGAAAAGAGTAGCATGACCAAGCTCTGTAGAAGATTCTCCCTCTCTTCTGTCACGTACACATGCATTCGAACATGAATAAAAATATAGACAAATAGATAAAAAATGTTATAGGAAAGATAAATGACCAATAGACATAAGAAGTTCTAACTTAATTATTCATGAAATAAATACAAATATGACAATAATGAAATTTCATTTTTCACCCATCAAATTGGCAAACTTTTAAAATTAAAATATCCATTAAAGGTTTAGGAAAAGATAAATTCTTAATATAGCTGATGGGAACAGAAAAACAGGAGGAAAAAAATACAGATAAATAGAATCGTTCTGAAAAGCAGTATGGTAATGAATATCAAAGGCCTTAAAAATATTGGAATTTAACATTTGTCCCATTATTTCTACTTAATAATTATTCAGTCACTGAAATAATCATAAATATGCATAAAGATGTATATACATAGCTGTTCTATTGCCACAATTATCATCCTGTTGAAAATAAACTAAGCACTTAATAATAATAAACTCTGGGGGCCAGATAGAGGCAGTGCAGTAAAGCACAATGCTCTGAAGGCCAGCCCACAGGAAGGTTTCAGGCTGGTGTCTAGCATATGTTGCACACACACATGTTCGTGATCCAAGTTAGCTGAAGCTAAGGATGAACTGCACTGTCAAGAGCCTGTTGTGATGCTATTTTGATCTTCCTGTCCCTCTCTCTCTTTCACTCATGGAAGAAATAAGTAAATAAACTTAAAAAATAATGCTACTATGGGGCTGGCAGGTGAGTATGGTGGTTAAGGGTGCTGGACTCCCACGTGGCTGACCATGGTTTGAATCTCAGACCTGGCATGTTGCTTTCTCACTTTCCCTCTCTCTCAGTATCACTCTGTTTCTCTCTGCCCAAATTAAAATAAATAGGTTAAATAAAAAATAATAATAATTTGGGGCCAGCAGTTAACTTAATGGCTATGTCACTGGACTCCCACGTAGTCGACCGCGGTTCGAGTCCCAGACCCGGTGGCTTAAACTCACGCCGGGCGCATGTGCGTGTGTGCCTAAGATCCCTAGAGGAGAATGGAGGAGAAGGGATTGTGGCGTGGCCATCCCCCCTGGGGGGGGTGATTTCTCGCTTTCTGTCTCTCTTTCTCTGTCTGTCTGGTGAGCACACACGCCCTATAGCAAAACCTCTCCAAATAATAATAATAATTCTAAAATAATAATAATATTATAAAAATTTTAAGTAACTTCAAAAAATATTTAGAAGATGCATTCTAGGGGGACCAGCAGTTAGTGTAATGGCTATGTTGCTGGACTCCCATGTTGTCCACCGCGTTTCACATCCCAGACCCGGTGGCTTAAAAACTTACACCGGGCGCGTGTGCGTGCATGCCCAAAATCCCAAGAGGAGAATGGAGGAGAAGGGATTGTGGCGTGGCCATTCCCCCTGGAGGGTGATTTCTCGCTTTCTGTTTCTCTGTCTCTGTCTTTCTGGCAAGCGCACACGCCCTATAGCAAAAACCTCTCCAAAAAAAAAAAAAAAAGATGTATTCTAGGAAACATTAAAAGTAATATTACCAAGTATACTCAAGAATATGAGATAGCAAATATACATGTTTAAGTGAAAAGACAAGTTACAGAATCTAAGCACAATACAATTCCAGTAATACGATAAAACTATAAACAAATATATAGAAAAATCACTAGAGGGCTATATAGATATAAATATATGCTGTATGAAAACATAAGCCAGCCCATGGTATGGTGGTTAAGGCAGCTGGATCCCTCATGGCCAACTGCACAATTTGAGTCCCAGACCTGGAGGCTTCATAAAAAAGCCAGATGTATGTGCATATATATCCAAAGTTCTGAAAAGAGGGAGAAATGGAGATGAGGTCATGCATGACAATTCCACATCTTTCCCTCTTTCCTCCTCTCTGTCTCCATCTCTCCAATGAGCACATGTACATTTTGGCAAAATTTTTTCATTGTATATGTACAATATTAATATAGAACCTGTCTATTTTTAGGGTTCCTACCATAGGGTACATGAGACAGAGAGAGACAATGAGAGGAAAAGTGAAAAATCATCCCCCAAGAGGCATGGCCATGCCACAATCCCTTCTCCTCCATTCTTCTTCCAGGGTTTTAGGCATGCACTCACACACACCCAGCATGAGTTTCAAATTGCCAGGCCAGGACTCAAATCACAATCGGCCATGTGGGAATCCAGCACCCTAACCACCAAGTCATCCCCTGGCCCAATATAGAACTTACCTTGATGATAATATTATTGATGAGCTGTTGTCTCTATTTTCCAAATTCCTAAAATGAATATATAGTATTTTATATTCAAAAACTAGAATAAGTGCTTTTCAAAATTTTGCCCATATATCTGAATTGCATATTTCTCCACATTAATGTAATTTTGTTCTTCAAATGCCTCCAATCTAAAAGAAAATAACTAAAATTAAGTTCATTTCTTTAAAACAAATTATTTTTTATTCATTAGTTCATCAGATAAAGGTAGAGGATAAAAACCAAAGAGCACTAGGGAGAAGACCTACATATTATAGATTTACTGTCATGCAATATTCCGCAGTAGGATTAGTACTGGAATTATAATAATAGAAGCTTTTAGTGACACCTCATAAAGCTTTAGTTGCAGTGACAAATATCAAGAGTAATCAGTTCAGATTTAGCAATGAACTCAAATAAAAGTTAATTAGGAGAATAGAGACTCTTCTTCAGGCATCTGAATGTCAAAGCAATTAGAGAATAATGGGTACACTAACATAAACAAGAACCAGGAAAGAAGCCTCTGGATGGACCAACACCCACTGGAAAGGGTATATAAGAGCCCTGGAGCAAAGAGAGGCATTCGCACCTCAGAAGCCTCATCTTTCTTTTCAAACAAAACAGTAAAAAAAAACAACAACAGATTCCCATCATCATGGCTTGCTGTGTTCCCTGTTGCTGCAGCGTCCCCACCGGCCCTGCCACCACCATCTGCTCCTCTGACAGATGCTGCCGGTGCGGAGTCTGCGTGCCCAGCACCTGCCCACACACGGCTTCGCTAACGGCGGCA
>NW_006159986.1:2348524-2379384 GCF_000334495.1 Tupaia belangeri chinensis | reverse complement strand
CCGCCCCTGCCCCCCCCATCTGCTCCTCTGACAGATGCTGCCGGTGCGGAGTCTGCCTGCCCAGCACCTGCCCACACACGGTTTGGCTACTGGAGCCAACCTGCTGTGACAACTGTCCCCCACCCTGCCACATCCCTCAGCCCTGCGTGCCCACCTGCTTCCTGCTCAACTCCTGCCAGCCAACCCCGGGCCTGGAGAACATCAACCTCACAACCTACACTCAGCCCTGCTGTGATCCCTGTGTCCCAAGCTGCTGCTGATCGATGGTTCAGTGCCTGACACTGGAAGAATCACCCTAGAAGCTTTTGCATTCATCAGTCTCAGTAATTTACTGCAACTAATTTACTCTGCTTTAGAATTTGGAGAGGGATGGCACTATCGCTGACAACTCTTCCCACCCCCACCCCCACCCTCTAAGAAAAATAAGAGACTTACAATGATCATGTAGCTGTTATTTGTAACCAAGTGCATTTTGTACAGGGGAATGTCTACAGGCTTTCCAAAGCTGTTTGATTCCTTTGTGTTAAAGTGTATCTTTCCTTGGGTGCTTTGAGAATTCTATATTCAAGTCTTGGGTGGTTCTTTCTGGAAATTGAGGCATTTCTTCATGATCATCCTAATAAATTTTATATCTCTGGCATAGTAAAAATGTCTACAATTACTTTTGTTTAGTTCTGCAAATTCATTAAATATGTTTCTTAACTCCAAGTGTCAGCGTTTTTAAGAAAAATTGGAGACATTGGTAAAGCTAAAAATGGTGATAGCACAGGAAACATGTCTTGCTTTTATTCTTCTTGCTGTTTTACAGAAATCAATGGTTTTGCATAAAAGATGACCCAAGTATACAGACATGCTTCAAAGTAAACTTTTCCTAACTTGCCCTTGGTTTAAGATCGTTTGGGAGATATTGAATATGCATTCAAGACCAAATAAACAAAACATATCAACTAATCCAAGTGATGCAATCTCTTTATTAAAAAATGCAAGAAATAATGTCATTATTCTTTCAACTAATACTTATTAAATATCTAGTATGTGTTTTGCTGGCCCTACTGGAAAAAAAGAGCTGACCTTCTGCCAAGTGAGGTAGATACAAAAACAGTATCCATCCATTCTTTCCTACTATCAACAATTAGTTATGGAATGCTAGTCTGTGTTATAATAAAAGATATGATGTGTTCTACCAGTAGCGTTAATAAAGTGTTGTGGGGCCATAAAGCTGAGAAGAATTCAGACTGTTACCATGGGGATGAAGAAGGGAAGAACATAATCAAAGATAAACTGGCTGGGACTGGTGTCAAAGGGATATGTAGAAGGAAAAGGTATCAAAGAGATACTAGACAGTGAGGTCGCATCGCCAACTGAGCATGGGAATAGAGAAGGAGGAGAGAATTCAAGAGGACTATATCGCGTTCTGCTCTAGACACGTCAGATATGAGGAACAAGTGATATGTATGAGTGGAGTTTGAGCTGCTGTTCTGGAAAGGAAGATGTAGATAGGTGAGTGCAGAAGTTCTCATCTAGCAGAGAGCTGGATTGCATGCACACAGGATGAAATTAGCTGAGGCATAGCAGAGTGTGGTCACTAGCGGATTAGAAGCTGAATGGAAATGCTCCATGCCAGTCACTACTAACAGACACTGAAGTTCCAGCCCAGCCAGAGTGAAAAAAAGCTTAAGCACTCAATCGATGTTCCAGAAAGGACTCCCCAAAAGAAGGAGGATCACAACCTTGAGTAAGAAACACACCAAATTACATCTTTCCTAAAAATAAGTCTACAAACAAGCCTTAGAGGATCCAGAGGATCTTCTAGTGATTTAGCTTCCTATTAAAATAAAACTTAATATTTGAAACTCTACACACACACACACACACACACACACACACACACATATGTATATATTTGGAGAGGTTTCTACCTTAGGGCATATGTGCTCACTGGAGAGAGAGAGATGATTAGACAGAAAGTGAAAATTTACCTCCAGGGGCAATGGCCATGCCACAATCCCTTCTCCTCAATTCTCCTCCCGGGATCCTGGGTACGTATGTACACACACCCAGCATGAGTTTCAAGTTACCAGGTCCGGGAGTTTAATTGTGGTCAGCCATGTGGGAGATCAATGACACCATCGCTATGCTATCTGTTGGCCCTTACAATTAAAATTCTTAAAATACATCATCCAAGATGAATAGCATATAGTAAAAAATTATCAGACATTTGAAGAAACAGGAAAATGCCATCTGAACTTAAAAAAAAAACATAAGCCACTAAAATTAGTTCCAGAAATACACAGATCTTTAAATTCATAGACAAGGATCTTAGAACAGTTATTACAGGGCCAGCTTAGTGATTAAAAGACACTGGACTCCCATGTGGTCAACTGCAGTTCGAGTCCTGGACCCAGTGGCTTGAAACTCACACCAGACGCATGTGCATATGTTACAAGTATTTTCAATTTTAAAGGAAAAGATGAACAAGGTGAGAAAATAGCTGGAAAAGATAGGAAATCTCACCAGAAAAGTGAAATTTCAAATACATATTTAACAAATTAATAACTTTTATTTAAATTAAATGAGAAGCAAAATGAAAATTCTAGAACTAAGGCATACAATATCTAAAATAAATTAATAGCCTTAATAGAAGACTGATCACTGCCAACTAGCAATGAGGTCAGTGATTTATGACAGATAAAATAATCATAAGATAGATCAAAATTACTAAAACTAAAGCACAGAGGGGGAAAATATTGAAAAAACAAGTAGAATATGACCGTCTTGTGGGACAGTATCAAGTGATCCAACAAACACAAAATTTAGAGGATAGAGAGAATGGTGCAGAGACCAGAAGGTTGCCTAATGGTTAAGACTCTGGACTCCCACATGGTTGACCGCAGTTCAAGACCCTGTGGCTTGAAACACACTGAGCACATGTATGTGTGTGCCCAAAATCACAAGAGAAGAATAGAGAAGTGATTGCTGCATGGCCATCCCAGGGGTATAGGATATCCTATAGCAAAAATCTCAACAAATAAAAAAAAGAAGAAAAGAAAGAGAGAATGGAGCAGAAACTTTTGACAGGAAAAAAATGATAAAACACTTCCAAATTTGGTAGTATATTTTATTAACCTACATTTTCAAGAATCTCAACACATTCCAGTATAATTCAACCTAAACACACACACACACACAACATACAGCAGTCAAACTGCTGAATAACAAAGATCAATAGACTATCCTACAAGAAACAAGAGTAAAAAACACCTATCAAATAGAAGGCAGCAGAGAACAAAATATGTCTAACTTCTATTTAGATAAAATGCAAGTCAGATGACAATCAATCCTCATTTTTAAAGTCCTGAAGGGGAGGAAATGTCAACCTATAATTCTATAGTCTGCAAAAACAACCTTCAAAATTGAAGAAAAGATGAAAACATTTTTAGATGAATAAAGCTGATTAAAAAGTGTTACACAGGACCAGCAGGTGGTGTGGTGGTTAAGGATTCCCACATGACCAGCCATGGTTCATGCCTAAACCCAGTGGCTCAAAACTCATGCCAGTGTTATGTGTGTGTGCTCAAAAGGAGAATGGCATAGGGATTGTGGTGTGACTAATCGCTCTGGGGTTGGGGCAGGGGGGAGCGGTAATTTCTCACTTTCTCTCTCTCTCTCTCTCTCTCTCTCTCTCTGTCTCTCTCCCAGCAAGCACACATGCCCTATGGCAAAAACTTTAAGAAAAAAAAGTTTTATATGAAGACCTGCACCATAAGAAACACTAGAGGAAATCCTGCTAGCTTAAGAATAATTATACCTGAACAACATCAACTAAATGGTTCCCAGACCCAGCAGTTTGAAAAAAAATCAAAAGAGAACAAAGAACTTAGACAAATGTCCCTCAAAGAAAAGTTATACAACTGATCATAAGCACAGAAAATGATGCTCAGTGTCACTAGTCGTTAGAGAAATGAAAATCAAAACTATGAGTACTACAGCACTGTAGAGTATCTATAGTTACTATAGTTAGTATAGAGTTAATATCAATTCAATGTATACTTCAAGATATCTGAAGAAAAGATTTCAAATATACATAACACAAAGTCATAATAAATGTTTGAGATGGTACATTGAAAAACCACCGTACCCCCTCTCAAGGACACAGGAAGTAGAAGAGTGGTTGGCAGAGCATGTGATGAGGAGGTGGTAGAATTGTTGTTTAAAGGATACAGAATTTTGGTTTTAGGAGATAAAAGAGGTATAGAAGTGTATGCATGATGGTTTTTAATATTATTAATAGACTTAATATCACTAAATTGTACATTCAAAAAATGATTAAGATAGTAAATTTCATACTATGTGTATTTTACCACAATAGGAAAAAATAAATATTTGGAAAGAATAATTACACTGATAAAATCTCAGATCTTCAGGGGGAAAAAAGAACAATGGAAATAGCAATTATATGAGTAAAATGAGAATTTCTCTTTTCTGTTTTCTTAATATCATAAAACACAATTGTTTAAAGCAAAAACAACTATATAATGGCACTTGCATATATAGAGGTAAGCCATTTTATAATAATCGCACAAGAAAATAAAAGGGTAAATAGAATTCTACCACATAGGCATATGCTCTAAGATCACACACACACACACACACACACACACACACACATACACACACACACAAAAAAAAAAAAACATTGTAAGACTGCTAATCACAATGGCTATTTTTTATTGTGGTGGCACAAACAAATAAATGTCACATAATGAATTGTAATATTACTTTTAAAAGGATACAAAAGCTATGGATGCACAGGATCAAAAACTGTAGTGATATTATTTTCCTTATTTGTAACAAATTGTATCTATAACTATTGATTGGTCAAATTTTCTTTTTTTTTTTTATCTGTCCAAAAGACAATACTTCCTATACTAATTTTTCTGAAATAAGTACTTTATACTACTGGCACATAGAAATGGTCTAAGACTTGATTTAGTAACATAAAGTTATCCTTTTATGAGGCATAAAACTCTTCCTCAATAAATAAACAACACTAATGAAATGTTTGTATGAAAACTGGCACCAACAGTGAGAAAGGAAACATCCGGTAGGCTGTAAATACTCATTTGGGGGGCTATATATGAGTCTCAGTAGGAAAGGAGACTTTTGGAGTCAAGGCAACCAGAGGTTTGCAACTGGTCTTCATTTCCAAAAGGATGACTTCTGACAGTTCCCCCAGTGCCTGCTTGTCTGAGCCCTGCTCTGGGACTTCCGGTCATGCATCAGCTTCAACCTGTTCTGTGGAAACAACCCGTCTCTCCAGTACCTGTGCTACATCCAGATGTCAGACTCCTAGCCTCCTCTCCAGGTCTCACTTGCTGACCAGTTGCCTCACACCCTGCTACTTTACTGGGAGTTGCAATAGTCCAGGCCTGGTGGGGAACTGCACCTGGTGTGAGGATGGGGTGTTCAATAGCAATGAGAAGGAGACCATGCAGTTCCTGAATGACAGACTTGCCAACTATCTGGAGAAGGTGCGTAGCCTGGAGGAGACCAACGCAGAGCTGGAATGCAGGATCCAAGAACAATGTGAACAGGATATTCCGCTGGTGTGCCCTGACTATCAGTGTTACTTTGCTACCATTGAAGATCTCCAACAAAAGGTTTGGTGTCTTGTTGCCTTAATACTCCATCTTTCCAATCTATGATTTGCTCTATCTTTATACTATAAATAAAAGAGGCCATTTTGTGGCAGGGAACTAAGGAAACTGGAATTCCAAGAATTAACATGAAATAGAGGAGAGGGCATTGACTAAAAACCATGAAATTTCAGCACCAGCTCAAATGCTGCCCCTGACCCTGGAGTGACTGTAATAAAAGTCATTTACCTGTAGACTTTACCTTTATCATCTATAGAATGGAGGGGGTAGAGGATATATTACATCTGAAATCACTTTATTATGTAACAGAATACATTTATATTATGTTTATACATGGATTGAAATGGCATCTTTTTTCTCATATTATTTCCCTTGGTGATTATTGTCTTCTCTTACTGATGAATTTCTATTTTCACAAGTGGGAAGATTTGTCAGAATACAATTACTTACTGAGAGAATGTTAGTGGTGTTCAACTGCTAAGGAATATTGCAAAATGTGTTATGTCATTAAAAAGCAAACCTCTTTATTTTTCTGTTTTTTTCTAAATTGCCACTGCTTTTTATCTTCATGAAGTGACATGGTTAATAAGAAAGGCAAACTGGAAGAAATTATATACTTTCTTCTAAAGACTTCCAAAAGATAACTAATGGCATAGCTATTAAACAGACATGGGTTTCTTTCCAAGAATAATTTGTTGTATGTTGACTTACTTCCCAGATCTTGTGCACAAAGGCAGAGAATTCTAGACTTGCTGTACAGCTTGACAACTGTAAACTTGCTGCTGATGACTTTAGGTCAAAGTAAGTTTGAATTGAAAATAATTTCTCTCTTTCCTATGCACACATTAAATATTCTCTATATAATTTTTTAAGCTACAAATGCTTTAAAGTCTTGAATTAAGCTTGAATTCATCATTATTTGGAGTATGAGAGAAATTATGACCCCTGGCTTTCTTGAGTCCATTACCAATCACCAGTGTACTCCCACAGTGTCTCTCAAAGTAAGCCTCACATACATTCCTTTTGCTCTGAAAGGTATGAGAGTGAATTGTCCCTTCGTCAGCTGGTAGAGACTGACATCAGTGGCCTGCGTGGGATTCTGAATGAGCTGAACCTATGCAAATCCAATATGGAGGCCCATGTGGAGTCTCTGAAGGATGATCTACTTTGTCTTAAGAAAAATCATGAAGAGGTGAGAAACATGTCAACATTGCTGAACAATTCCAAGAGTGACAAAGTTAAACTGGTAGATTTCATGTTAATATGTGTAGATTTGTGTAAGCTATAATAAGACTACTCAAGGCATTATTACTATTCAACCTGAACTTTTCAGTGTGACTCTGAATGGAGAGATAACTTCTGGCCAGTGCCAGATGAAGGGACCAAACTATGCCTGACATTGCTTTTGTGGAGGAGATGAGTAATTCCACAAATGGCTTTCCTTGAAGGCTTTACCCTAACCCCCAACTCCAACCCTCAAGGTATAAACATTGAGCTAGTAAATACAGACTGTAAATATGGACTACTTCCAATAAGAGATAAAGACTCATGAGTATTTAGACAAGTGTTAAATATTTTGCCTCTATAAGCTTCTTTAAAATAATAAAATATGAAGTATATGATTATCTTACATTGATAAGGCTGGAAAATAAAAAATGGAATGATGTGACAAAGTATATTTTCTCTCTGAACCCTTGATGATAAAAATAGTTAAAATTTGCTGAGACATGTATATGTGCCAGGTCTTTTATGAGTCCTTATGTATATACTATCTCTTCTACATTTCACAATGACTCTCTGGAAAGTTACAATTATTACACTTATTTTAGGTAAAGAAGCTAAGTTATTTATAAGTGGTGAAAAGAGATTCAGCCTAGACAGTCTGAATCAAAATCCCACACTTACACTCACTACTCCAAAAAACAGAAGTGGGATGCCACTAGATGTCAACTAGTTTTTTTTCTCTCTACCTCACTCTAACATTCTCTACTTTACACCCTCTTTCAGGAGGTCAGCTTGCTTCGTGAACAGCTTGGTGACCGACTCAATGTAGAGCTGGACACTGCCCCCACCATTGACCTTAATAGGGTCCTGGATGAGATGCGCTGTCAGTATGAAAATGTGTTGGCCAACAACCGCAGAGATGTGGAAGAATGGTTTGCTATTCAGGTCAGCACCTGGAGCAAAAACTTAACAGACTTCTAGACTTTTACTTTGAGTTCTCTAATCAGGTCTGTGTTTCAGACAGAAGAGCTGAATCAGCAGCAGCTGTCTAGTGCAGAACAGCTACAGGGCTGCCAGATGGAGATCTTGGAACTGAAGCGCACAGCCAATACTCTGGAAATTGAGCTTCAAGCACAGCAAAGTCTGGTGTGTAAAACAAAGACAATTACAGTTTTGTCATTGATAAATCAGGCCCATGAGATACTATGCCCTCTTCCATAACCCAAGGGAAAGACATGGATCATGAGCCAAGTCTGGATTTCTATTACGCAAAGATTATATTTCCAGGACCAGCAGATGGTATAATGGCTATGTTGTTGGACTCCCTCATAGTTGACTGCAGTTCAAGTCCTGGACCTGGCAACTTGAAACACATGCCAGGCACATGCATGTGCATTCCCAAAATCCCAACAGAAGAATGGAGGAGAAGGGACTGCAGTGTGGCCATCCCCCTAGGGGGTGATTTTTTTTATTTCTCTCTCCCTCTCTCTCACCCATGAGTGCAATTGCCCTATAGCAAAAATCTCTTAGGGAAAAAAAAAAAAAAAAGACTGCATTTCTTTGCCTTTCCAATACACTGCTGTTTATCCAGTTGGAAGTTGCAGATCAACAGGGTGTTTTGACCTACCAGTATGCTTATCCTTCCCTCCCAGGCTTGAGCATGATCCTGTAGCACCCTCCAGAGATAAGGAGAGAGAGAAAGGACAGGATTGGAATGAGAGAGGACCCTCTCTCAAAGGCACTTAAGCATTTCAATCTGTTTAATTCTCTTTTGAGTCAAGTCAATTCTACAGGTTCACTATATATATATATGTGTGTGTGTATATATATATATGTGTGTGTGTGTATATATATTATGTAATATATACATATATAATATATATGCACATATATAATATATATGTAAAATATATGTGTTTATGTATATATAACAAAGAATCATTTTAAACTTTTCATTCTACCACAATCGTAAGGTCTCTAAGGGTCCACATCACAACATGCTCACAGCACTCCACCTCACCCAAGCAACAAAGATACCATGCATTCCAGATTGCATTAATCAGTGTCAATCAAGCACCACTCATGTGCTGTATCAGGTCCTAATGGGAATACCTAGATGAATAATTGCTGAGCATTCATATTATGAGAGGCACAATGCTAATTTAAACCTCACAATAATGTTAATGAGTAGACTGATACCTATACTAACCCCATTATGCAGATGAGAAAAACTGAGACTTGGATTAAGCATTTTGCAGGGATTCATGCAATTCTAAAAAGCAAAATTGGAAACTGAATTCCAGAGCCTCTTCTTTTAACCATACTATATAACCTCTCTCTGCCAGGAACCCAAACTCCATGTTTCTTCTCAAATGCTGTTGATCTTCCTTAAGATATATAAATATGTCATAAGTTGCTATACTCATACCAGTGGTAGTAATACCTGATTCTTTTATAGACCTTAAACTTTTTCTAGACATTGTTCTAAATGTTTTCCACATATTAATCATTTAATTCTCTCTTCCATCCTTTGAGACAGGTTCCTTGCATTCACCATTTTGTACAACAGAAAACTGAGGCTCAGGGAAGTTAAGTAATGTCCCCAAGGTCACATAGCTAAAAGAGGGCTGAGCAAGAATTTGAAAACAGGCTATTTGGCCCCAGAGATTGTGCTACATCATTCTTTTTGACATGGTTTTCCTCCTGCAGACGGAATCTCTGGAATGCACTGTAGCAGAAACTGAGGCCCAGTACAGCACCCAGCTGGCCCAGATGCAGTGTCTGATTGATAATGTAGAGAACCAGCTGGCTGAGATCCGCTGTGACCTAGAGAGGCAGAATCAGGAGTATGACGTGCTGCTGGACACGAAGGCCCGGCTGGAGTGTGAGATTAACACATACCGGGGCCTGCTGGAGAGGGAGGACAGCAGGTAAGTCCCACAGTTACTCATGAAATTCCCAAGTGATAAAGAGGCTGATGTAGGAGAATCCTATTTCTCTAAGGTCTGGCCAAAGTCAAACTTCTCTAGTGTATTAAGCAATCTTCTTCTTCCTTTTTTTTTTTAAGTTTATTTATTTTGATAGAGACAGAGAGAGTAGCACCCCTAACAGTGTCCCCTCATCGCAGTCTACCCCTCAGCCAGCCTAGATCACACGTATGTGTGCATGAGCCTAGAACGTGGAGGCCCCAGGACATGAATCCAGGCCTCTTCATATAGGCCCAGCTGTGTTCCTGCTCCACAACCATCTGGCCTCTTAGGCAATCTTCTTAAAAGAGTGATGAAAGGTAGCTAAAACTAAGCATTGCTTTAAAATATTCTAAAGTTCGACAGCAGAATGATTACCATGTATAATATTTATGCTGGAGGCAGGGGATTCCCTTTACTCCTGTTTTCCTCTAAAGGGAAATCAAGAGCATGTACAAGATGGCATTTGCAATATGAAGAAAATATTGCTAATACTATTCATCCACCTCTGCTGTAGGAAACATAAAGAGGCAATTCTGGGTACAGAGATGAAAAAGTCTTGAATCAAAGGCTATTCTGCTGACAATTTTCTTCAGAGTATAACTTGCAGGGCAAATTTTGACATGGTTTTTCTGAGTTAACATTTTATCAAGATTCTCTAATTAACCTTGAGTTTAAAATTGATTCTCCCCAGGCTTCCCTGTAACCCATGTTCTACAACGTGCACATCAAGTAATGCCTGTGAGCCGTGTTCAGCCTATGTAATTTGCACAGTTGAAAACTGTTGTGTGTGAGTGTTAAATACCCAGCATACTGGGTGGAAGAGTCCATGATGTCCTGAAAAGAGATGAGGCTTCAGTTAAGGCTGTCCAGACCAGAAACACAAGTCCAGAAAGCTTTCATATCCTAAAATTGTCCTCTAGACATGCTTGGTATAGTTCTGCTTTATCATTATCCCTCCTTCCAGCTCATGTGTAGTATTCAAGGACCCCATAAAGCTTTCTTGCTAATCTCCAAATAAAATGTATTTCATTTCTCTAGCATGATAATGATAGCTTTGTAGTTTATTGCTGTTTGATGGCAGGTGAATTATCTAAACTCATTATCATAGTTTGAATTTGCACTAACCCAGGCTGAATTTTTTTTTTAACTTTTCAAATACAAATAGGTTAATCCTTACAAAGGATTATATATCACAGAAGATAATTGTATAAATATTTCTGAGAAGATACTTAGGAATGAAATATAATAAAATATGTTTAATTTTTATTTATAAACATACTAGGTTCTCTTTTTTAAAATTTATCACATCAAAGAGGAAAGAGCTATCCACAAATATTGAGCTATCCACAAATAATCATTGTCAATATTTTGGGGAACTTTCTTCCAGTTTTCTTCCTTAAAATAAATAGGTTTTTCCATATAGTTGTAATTATACTTGCATATACACGTAGTTATAGTATAATAGGTTTATGTTCGTAAGCCAATTCATGTCTGTTTTCAAGCCTGGTTATTGGAAAATCACAGGCCAAAATTATTATTGATATGAATCTGGATCACTGTGTACACCATAGTGAACCAAACAACCCACAAGAAATGAATTGATGATAATGATTAACTCAGAATAAATTATACATAAAGAACAAGAATGTCAATCACTGAAAGTTTAGCAACTCAAAACAGCACAAAGAAGGCTTCTTCCAAATTGCAGGAATTCCAACTTTTCCATCTGGACATATTCAGTAAGCCTTCCCTTAGGTTGTCAAGCACTGAAATAGTAATTGAACTTCTTCACAGGACAGTACAACCTCCCTCAGTAAAATTTAGGAGAGCCCTAATTTTTGGATAAGAATATAATATTTTTGCACCTTTGATAATTCACTCAACAATATTTATCCTATTATAACTGACTGATTTCACTTAGCATAATGTTTTTGAAGTTTTACTTTGTTTTAGCATATATCCAAACTTCATTCATTTTTATGGCTGGATAATATTCTATCGTATATGTATGACACATTTGTTTATACATTCATCTGTTGATAAACAGTGGGTCAGTCCCAGCTTTTGGGTATTTTGCATATGGTACAATGAACCCAGCATACAAGTATAAAAATAATAATAATAATGCCAGTAATTTTAGCCTGTAGTGTTGTGTAAAAATTATAATCATCACTCTCTGTAAGAACCACCAACAAAAAGCTTTGTGTTCTAAGTTCTGTGTACAGAACCCTCATAAAAAAAAAAAAAAAAAAAAAAAAAAAAAAAAAAAAAAAAAGTGGCTTTCAACCTTATCTTCTCTAAACGCAAGAAGCTTTCATGACTTGGGAATCCGTATGCCTCAGAGAATATACAGTTGACCTCGAGCAACATGGGTCTGTTACAAACAGATTTTTCCAATAAATACATTGAAAAACTTGGGGAAATTTACAATGTGAAAAAAACAGAAATTTATTCTTTGTATTATCCTTTCACTTTTGATGTCTAGTGTTAGCAATATGTACAACATCTATAGTGTTTTATTTTGTGCAGTATTGATGTAAATACTAACAGGCAGTTGATTCATCTTATAAACAGATGACATAAACTTATTATATCAATAAAAGTGGAGAGCGGGTCTGCCAGTGGCATGGTGGTTGGGGAAGCTGGCTCCCACATGGCCAACCATGCAGTGCAAGTCCCAGCCTGGTGGCTTGAGAAACACACTGGGTGCATGTGCATGTGTACCCATAATCCCAAGAGAAGATTGGAGGACCAGGGATTGTGGTGTGGCTACCTTCCTGGGGGGTGCTTTCTCACTTTCCCTCTCTCTCACTGTGTCTCTCTCTAGCAACTGCATGTGCCTTATATCAAATTTTAAAAACAAATGGAAAGCGAATACCTAAAGTTGGGAAAAGGAGGGGGTGAGAGGAGGGAGAGCCTGGTTAACAGACACAAGAGAGCAAGTAAATGAGTGGAATGAGTTCTAGAGACTACAGTACAGTTCATAGAGTTGGTGATAAGTCAATGTATATTTCAAAAAAACTAGAAAATTTCAAGTGTTCACAACACAATAATAAATGTTTGAGATGGTAGATATGTTTATTGTACTTATTTGATCTTTATACATGGCATTGAAAACTCACTGTACTCCATAAAAACATCTGTACAATTACTGTATGTCAATTGAAAATTATAATTAAAATATTTTTTAAGGTGTATGAATGGGGGAGGAGGCATCAGAAAGTGTCACAGAAGTAAAACTCAACACTGTGAAGCAATCCCACGTGGGAAGATTGTCAGGTCAAGTCCGAAGACCTCCCTGGGTACACCACGCACACACTTGCGCATGATTTAGAGCTGGCCGAAGGCTGGGGGTGGATCAAAGTGTCAAGACCCTGTTGGGGGTTCTCTCTCTCTTTCTCTCTTTCTCTTCTCCCTCTCTCATAAAGAAGTAGATAAATAGACTTAAAAATCAAAAAAAGGCATATGAATAGGTGGCCAGGTGGTGATGCAGTGGTAACATAATTGGACTCACTTGGAAAGGTCCTAGGTTCCTGTCCCAGGACCTCCCTGAGTACACTGGACAAACACTCAGGCAGCCATGATTCAGGCCCATTAAGACTGGAGGTGGATTTTATGGCATAAAGACCCTGTTGGGCATAAGGATGCTTCTCTTTCTTTTTCACTCTCTAAGAAGACAAATAAATAAGACAAATAAAAGAATTTGAATAGTGAAAATTCATATAGCTACAGTTGTACCAAATCTTAACTTTTTATTAACCAAACTTTATTGGGGTATAATTTTTTTTTTTTTTGGAGAGATTTTCGCTATAGGGCTCGTGCACTCACCAGACAGACAGAGACATAGAGACAGGAAGCAAGAAACCCCCCCCAGGGAGGAGGGTCCCGCCGCAATCCCTTCTCCTCCATTCTCCTCTCGGGATCTTGGGCACGTACGCACACGCGCCCGATGTGAGTTCTAAGCCACCGGGTTCGGGACGCGAACCACGGTCGACTACGTGGGAGTCCAGTGACATAGGCATTACGCTAACTGCTAGTTCCCTATGATTTTCATATTGAAAAAGAAGAGTAGTTCAGAACAGTCTGTGGAATGCAAAGCCCATTTGAATTTTAAGGGCCTGAATAAAGCATGAGCCTAAGATTTTGGTCATGTCTCACACCCACCATGGCTATTGCTCAAAGGGAATATTTTAGTTTACAGTGAACTATGATGCTGTAAAGTATTTAGATTTACAGTGTGACTCCACCCTTTCTTCATCCCCAATTTCTCTAGTTCATGATGTAAAGAATAAGGTACAACCAATTATTGTCTGCATTATTTTAAATGGACCAATCTAAACTCTTGACAAGCAACTTGTAACCTCCCTCTTCCTGCCCTTCTCTTTGTTACATAAACTAGCTTTCTCATTAACCAATGGTAAACACATTTTTGAGCAACCAGAGGTCTGTGTCATCTAGATGACTAGTCTTAAGCCCTATTTCAAATAAATCACCTTAATTTTATGTACCATGTCTCAGCCTTCTTTTTATTTTGACAGTGCAATAAAGAGCATGAATTGAAAGTATGTAGCTCTATGAGGCTTGAGAAACATATATACTTATGTAATTACCACCCAAATCAAGATATAGAACAGAATATCAAGTTGTAGAATACTGGGACCAGCAGATGGCATAAGGGTTACATAGCTGGACTCCTGCATAGTCGACCATGGTTTGAGTCCCAGATCCAATATCTTGAAACTCATGCCAGGCATGTGTGCATGCATGCCAAAATCCCAAGAGGAGAATGGAAACAAAGAGACCTCAGTGTGGCCATCCCCCCTGGGAGTGGGGGGGAGGGGAGGATTCCTCGCTTTCTGTCTCTCTGGCAAGTTCACGAACCCTATAGAAAAAAAATCTTTAAAAAAATTTTTTTAATTTAAAAAAATCTCATGCCAGGCTCACATGCATGTGTGACTAAAATCTTTAGAACAGAATGGAGGAGAAGAGATTGCAATGTGGCCATCCCTCTGGGGCGGGGGGAGAGGAGAGGGTGATTTCTTACTTCTGTCTGCTTCTCTTGTCTTTCCACAAGCTCACAGGCCCTATATCAAAAATCTATTAAAAACGGGAACCAGCAGTTAGCATAATGGCTATGTCACTGGACTCCCACGTAGTCGACAGCGGTTCGCGTCCCGGACCCGGTGGCTTAAAACTCACGCCGGGCGCATGTGCGTGCATGCCCAAGATCCCGAGAGGAGAATGGAGGAGAAGGGATTGCGGCGTGACCATCCCCCCTGGGGGGTGATTTCTCGCTTTCTGTCTCTATGTCTCTCTCTGTCTGTCTGGCGAGCGCACGCGCCCTATAGTGAAAATCTCTCCAAAAAAAAGAAAAAGAAAAAAAAATCTATTAAAAAAAAAAGATGTAGAATATCAACTTAGAACATTCATTCTTACTTCCTTTCAACCAACTCACCTCCCCTAAAGAAACAACCACTATTTTGATATCTATCGCTGCAGATGAGTTTCGTTCTCGAAGTTAATATAATCATACTGTTTATGCTATTTGCTCCTGAATTCTGCTCACTGTGTTTTTGAGATTCTTCCATGCTGCTGTACCAATATTTCATTTTTTATTGTTCTTGAGCACTATTTCATGATATAAATGTACCACAGTTGATGAGCAGTTGGGTTATTTCCATTTGGGGGCCATTAAGAATATAGCTGCAGGGCCAGCAGATGGCGTAGTGGTTACCTTCTGGACTCCCACATGGACAATGATGGTTCGAGGCTCAGACCCATGAAAATCATGCTGGGAGTGTGTTCATGCATGCCCAAAATCCCAGAGGAGAATGGAAGAGAAGGGATTGTTGTGTGGCCACCCCCCAGGGCTGATTTCTCACTTTCCCTCTTATTGTCTCTGTTTGTCTGTCTCGCTCTCTCTGGTGAACACACATGTCCTATAGCAAAAAAAAAAAAAAACCGCTAAAAAAAAAAAAAAGAATATAGCTGCTAGGCCAGCAGACAGTGTGGAGGTTAAGGTGCTAGATCCCACATGACCAGCTGCACTAGAGTCCTGGGCCAGCAGCAGCTTAAGACTCATGCCAGGTACATGTACGTACATGCCCAAAATCCCAAGAAGAGACTTCAGGAGAAGGAATTGAGGTATGGTCATATTCCCAGTAGTGATAAATTACTAATTTTTCATTTAATGATTATTCATTTAAATTATTAATTTCTCACTCTGTCTCTCTCAAGTGAGTGCACGTACCCGGTAGTAAAACCTAAAAATAAACAAATATATAAAGCTTCTATAGACATTCATGTACAAGTCTTTTTGTGTGTGTATATACTCACCTCTCTTGGGTACATACCTAGGTATAAAATTGCTAGGTGCTGGGGGAGTCCTTTGTCAAATACATACACAATAACAACACACATTTACCCACACAGATATATACAAACATGAAGAGAAAATACTTTCACTCAGTGTGTGACTTGCCTTTTTGCTTTCTCAGCTATTTATTTTGTTCAGCAAGAGGTTTTAATTTTGATTGAATCTAATATATTTTTTCTTTATCCATGATAAAGCATGTACATGTGCAAGAAAGAGAGAGAGAGATGATCCCCTTACACAGGATCCGGTCATGTTGAAATCCCCTTCCTCCAGTCCTCTAACCTGTTGGATCCTGGGCACTAATATACTTACCCAGTGTGTTTCAGGCTGACTGGGCCAGGGATTCAAACCATGGTTGCCTTATGGAAACCAGCATTTCTTGAGTAGCACTTTATCACTATGCCATGGAATTTGCCTTAATCTATTTATAAATAGGGCACTCTGGTGACCTTCCCTTGCTAAGAAGTCTTCATCAAGCACAATTTTACAAATATAATCTACATTTTCTTGTAAAAACTTTATAGTTTTAAACCTCACATTTGAGTGTTTGATTCATCTTGAATTAGTTTTTACATATAGTATGAGGTGAAGATTAAGATATATTCATTTTTGTTATGTATTTATCTACTTGATTCAACATTTATGGAAAATTTTCTCATTGACTTGCTTTGGAACCTTGTCAAAAATCAATTGTGTATGTGTGAGTTTATTTCTAGACTCTGTATTCTTTTTCATTGATCCTTTTGCCAATCCTTTTTTTTTTTTTTTAGAGATTTTTACTATAGGGTGTGTGTATGCACCATAGAGACAGAGAGAGACAGAGATAAAAAGCGAGAAATGAAGGATGACCACACAGCAATCCCTTCTCCTCCATTCTCCTTTCAGGATTTTGGGCACACACAAAATTTTGGGTACATGCCCAGTGAGAGCTACAGACTGCCAGGACCAGGACTCAAATTGCAGTTGTCCATGTGGGAATCTAGTGACATAACCATAATGCCATCTACTGGTCCCAGTTTTTGCCAGTTCTTAAGTTAATATCATACAGTCTTAATTATAGCAGCATTATAATAATGTATATGAATTTATACTTCCACAAGCAATGAGCAAGAGTGCTATACACAATACACTGCATTTGTTACCAACTTTTATTTTTTTCAGACAGTGGTGTAATTATTCTTTCCCAGTTTGTTATCTGGTGCTTTTTAATCTAAGCACAAATTAAAGCACTGTTATTTTATGTGGTCAGGTTTATCCCTTTTTTTGCGATTTCTTAATTGTTGAGTCATTATTGGAAAGAATTATTCTTTTATAAATTATCTAAAGAATTTTAGCATGTTGTCTCAATTTTTTTACATTTTACTTTTACCTACTTATGATCTGACCTACTATAATGCATGAGGCAAACTTTCAACATTCTACCCCAAGAGAGATACAAAAGTATCTCCAAAGACACTTAGTGATTTACCTTTTCCCCAATTATTTAAACATAATTTTTATCATATACTAAATCCCAATCTGTTTGGGGGTCTATTTCTAGACTTCTTATTCTATTCTATTGGTCTTTCTGACTATCCATGCCTTAATACCACACTACTTTAGTATTGAAGATTTAAAATAGATTTAATATCCAGAAGGATTATTTTTTAGAATGTCCCTAGCTATTTCTATTGTTTATTTTTTTCTCATAAAACATCAGAATTCTTGGGCGTGGTGGCGCCCGCCCTATGGCAAAAAACATCAGAATTCTTGTCTGGTCAAAAGGGAAAACATCTATTTTTGAGAGGATCTTAATAAACTTACTAGGACCTAAGTTAAATTAACATAGAGACCATTGATGCTTGTATAATAATGAATATTCTATTTTTGTTCAAGAACATAATATAGCTTTCCATTTATTTAAGCTTTCTATCCTTCAGTATTAAATACTTCCACATTTTGTTCATGTAGCTCCTGTACTTCCTAACTAAATTTATTCCCGCATATTTTATATTTGTTGGTGCTAGTTTATTTTTTTTCATTTTTTTCTTTCTTTCATTTATTTATTTTTACATTTTTCCGCAAACATTTACTTTACATATCAAAAAAATTTAGCTCATACTCCATACTTCTTGACAGTTTACAAGCAACTTCCAAAATTTCAAAATACTGAATTTTAAAGATAATGTTCAAAATATTCCTTATAATTTTGTATAATTTTATGACTCTATAACAACAGAAGCAGTATGGTTTCAATTTTTTTTTTTTTTTTTAGAGTGCAGTCACTCGGTATGTATTAAGTGGGGACATACAATGCCTCTCCTTCATAGCATGGCTTGCTTCACTCAGCAGTAAGTCTTCCATATTCATCCACTTCCTTTCAAAAGCCAGGGTTTTGTTGTTTTTTATGGATGAATAGTATTCCATTGAGTATATGTGCCACAGTTTTTCTAACTATTCATCAGTTCATGGGCATTTAGGTTGTTTCCATGACTTAGCAATTGTGAAAAGTGCCGCAATCAAAACAACAATGAGATATCACCTAACCCCAGTCAGAATGTCTGAGATTAAAAAAATCAAAAAATGATAAGTGCTGGCGAGGGTGTGCTGAAAAGGGAACTCTCTTACACTGCTGGTGGGATTGTAAATTGGTCCAACCACTGTGGAGAACAATTTGGAGAGTCCTCAAAAATCTACAAATAGAACTATCATATGATCCAGCAATACCACTCCTTAGTATCTACCCAAAGGACAGAAGAATACTTCATCGAAAAAGTGCTTGTACATCGATGTTGGTGCTAGTTTAAATAGTAGACATTTTTCTGCTCCATTGTATAGTATGCAAAATGGGTTCCCAAAGATGTTCATGTCCTAATGTCAGAACCTGTGCATGTGTTTGGCTACACAGCAAAAAAGAAGTAATGCTGTGAATTACCTGACCTTAAAATCATAAGATTATCCTGAATTATCTGGGTGGATCTGACCTAATCACAAGGGTCTTTAAATGTCTAAGAGGAGGGCCAGACAGTCTGTGTCACAGTGCTGCAATGTGAGAAAGACTCAGACAGCCTTTAATGGCTTTGAAGATGGGAGGGAGCCACAGTCAAGGAGTGAGCAGCCTCCAAAAGCTGGAAAAGCGAGCCAGAAGATGGCATGGTGGTTAGGGTATTGTACTTCCACATGACTGACTGTTGTTCGAGTCCCAGACCTGGCAGCTTGCTTTCTCACTCTTTCTCTCTATCTCTCTCTGATGACTATAGCAAGTTACATAATAACAATAATAATAGGTAATACAATAAAATCAATAAAATAAATTTTTAAAATTAAAAAAATAAAAGCTAAAAAAAGCCAGAAAATTATTTTCCTATAGGGCATTCATAAAAGATCAGAAACAACTCCCTTTAGAAGATTCTGAGGACTATCTCTTTCAACAGATTGTATTTAAGCATCAAATATAAAGCAACACCATGACAAATGTTTAGTTAATGTATTGCCACAAGCAAACACTGAGCACTAAAAATGTTGTAAAATGTGGACTTTGGAAAAACAAAAGGTAACTAGCCTCTTCTCCAAGAAATTTCTTATTAGTGATCAAACTCTGCCCAGAAAGCTAAAATATAAATCTAACAATTAACATTTTAAAAGATCCTTAAGATTAGGCCAGCAGATGGCATAGCAGTTATATCACTGGACTTCCAGATGGCTGACCGCAGTTTGAGTCCTGAAACCAGTGGCTTGAAACTCATGTCAGGCATGTGTGTGTGTGTATGCCCAAAATCCCAGGAGGAAAATGGAAGACAAGGGACTATGGCATGGCCATTGCCCCCAGCGGTGATTATTCTCTCTCTCTTTGACACTCTCTCTCTCTCTCTCTCTCTCTCTCTCTCCTGTGAGTGAACACGTCCTAAGGAAAAACCTCTAAAAAAAGAAAGAAAGAAAGAAAGAAAGAAAGAAAGAAAGAAAGAAAGCCATAAGATTAACATTTTAATCCAAATTTGCAGTGTTCTCAAAATAAAAATGGAAAAGTTGAGCAGAAAAACATATGTTGCTGATTTCTAACCAATAATTATTAGATATTAATGGTTTCTCTTTTCTAGAGAAGAAAGGAAAAGAAGGATGGACTTATTGCTGGTCAAGCTTAATGCCAGGTGGAGAGGTCAACAAGGACTTAATGAACTTAATATACTCACACCTGCTTAATAATGGATGCTGTTAGAACTGTGACGACAGTTCCTTTTGAAGACATAATATGAAGCTCTAAATCCAATGACAAGTAGTAGTTGTGATGGGTAATAACTTAGTAACAGCTTAAATGCACATTTTTATGAGACAAGTAACTCCTCTCAGGCAAGTAAAAAGCAAACTAATGAGATGTTCCTACGGGATTTGATAGAAATATTAGAAAGGAAAACATCCCACCACCGTGACACCACCTAGAGGAAAAGCTATATAAGTACTTCAAAGAGGAAAAGCCAAGAGGCGTGGAATTTAGACTCAGTCAAGTTTGACCTTTCCATCCTGGTGGCCACAGACTCGGAAACAGACCACAACTGGGCACACACTATGGATACACAGAGTTGTACAACAGCTACTTCAACTCCATGCCAAAACTGCTCCAGGATTACAAATTTTAGGACCATCTCTTCTAACAACAGTTGCCACCAAAGTGATCTTGAAGCCAACAATTGCCAAAAAACTGGCCATGTTCTGAGAACTTCCCAGAACCAGAGCTGCCAACCAAGTCCTTGCTTTTGTCGCAGACCTACCTACCTAATACGCAACTTCAACATCTGCCCCTCTCTGGATGATTGCAGCTGGTATGGTGAAGGTATCAACAGTAACGAGAAAGAGACCATGCAGGTCTTGAATGACCGCCTTGCTAACTACCTAGAAAAGGTGCGAATGCTAGAACAAAAGAATGCTGAACTTGAGTGTAAAATCCAGGAAGAGTGTAACAAAGAGCTCCCCATTGTATGTCCTGATTACCAGTCCTACTACAATACCATTGAGGAGCTCCAGCAGAAGGTAAGAGTCTTGGAAACTTATTTAATCACATTGTAAATTAATAATCTTCAAGCAATTGTTATTTGCATGTTTTTAGTTCCCTTTGCGCTGAGATTTTCTTTTAAAAGAAAAAGAAAATTAAAGTGAGGGGGGGATCAGCAGATGACGTAATGGTTATATCACTGGACTCCCATGTAGTCGACCATGGTTCGAGTCCTGGATCCAGCAGCTTAAACTCACATCAGACATAATTATGTGCATGTATGCCCACAATCCCAAGAGGAGGGTGGAGGAGAAAGGATTGCAGCATGACCATCTCTCGCTTTCTGTCTCCCTGTCTCTCTGGCAAGTACATGTGCCTTTATAGCAAAAATCTCTCTTAAAAAAAAAGAAAGAGAGAGAGAGGGAGAGAGAGAGAAAATCCAAGTGAAATTCTTATCTTGGAGTAACATGCAGTTGTATACTTTTTCCTTTTTCCAGGGATACACTCTACCATTATAACTATCTTAGGTAACTCAGAACCTAAAGATGTTAACAACCAGTCACTATGATTTCTAGGGGAAAAACGGGAGAGAGAGGGTTTGAGAAAATGAATTTTCTTTATTTTTTTTTGTTTGTTTGTTTTTTAAAGTTTGTTTCATTTATTTCTTCCATAAGAGAGAAAAAGGGCTGGAAATCAAACGCAGGCCTCCCATCTGGGCCCAGCCTGCAGAGTGTAGTGTCTTACCAGTGCACTCATGTAAGGCTGGGCCTTATGATTTATTTTTATTTATGATCATCTCCCCACAATTTTGTTTTAATAAGTTCCTACAGCTTAGTTTTTATACATTTTCAATCATCACCATTGCTTTCTCCTTTTATGCCCATTTTATCCTCTCCAAATTGTTTAGTTTGTTTCTACACCAAACGTAAGCTTCTTATTTAGAATGCTATGTTGATGTTACACATCTGGATTTATTCCATTTTATTTATTTGTCAAGTATTTTCTAAGCACCAACAACGATGTGCCAGATATTATTCTAGGCTCTGGGAAAATATTGTTAAATCAGAAAAGCCCTTGCACTAATAGAGTTTACATTTTAGTGGACTGTGGTATGGTATGCAAATCCAGGATGGATTTTATTTCTTTATAGTTTTATTTGATTTCTTATCGGAAAATGATACTTGTATAAGTTATGGGTACAATGTGATGGTCAATACATATATACATGTGGAATGACCAAATCAGGCTAATTAACATATGTATCATCTCAGATATGTATCATTCTTTGTGTTGAGGCCATTTAAAAGTACTCTCTTACAGCTATTTTGAAATAGACAATACATTACTATGAACTATAGTCATCTTGCTGAATAATAGAACACCAGAACTTATTTCTCCAATCTAACTAACATACTGACCAATTACTCCCCTTTCCCCATCTACCCTCCCCTCCCGCCTCTGGAAACCACCATTCTATTCTCCACTTCTATGAGCTTGACTTTTTTTAGATTACACATATAGGTGAGATCATGCAGTATTTATCTCTCTATACCTGGTTTATTTCACTTAACAAAATTCTCTGTAGGTTCATAAGATGGATTTTATATTTTCATAGAAAAACATATACAAAATTTTTTATGTGAATAATTTTTTCTGACCTCTTAAGAAAATAACAAGGACTCTGACTTCTCAAATTTTCCCAAGGTTCATGAACACATAATGAAAAGTCTAGTTAGCCTTCCCCAATTCATTGACACACACAGTCCCTTGGTTCTTAAAAGAGACCCTGGTGTTTGTCTGATTTGTGTGTACAATTTCTTAATTCTAGATCTTGTGTACCAAGGCTGAGAATTCCAGACTGGTCTCACAAATTGACAACACCAAACTGGCTGCTGATGACTTGAGAGCCAAGTAAGCCCACCCAACAATATCACTGATGAGAAAATTCACCGAGTCCCACCTACACACTCCCAATAAGATTATCCCCAAGTCTACTAAACCTCCTGTTCCATACCATATTGGCACTAGCCCAGAAAAGACTTGCAGATCCAATAGACAATCAAGATTAATAACTGCTCACATGTATATAGTAGGTATTGTTTTTAACATATGGACACATTTGATTACCTGCACCATAGTTCAGTAAAATAGGTAGGGCTAATATATTGTTACCACAGTTAAGGTGGAAAATTGTACTTAATGAGGTTGAGTTACTTATACAAAGGCATATAACTAATAAAAGACAGAGCCAAAACTTGGACCTAAGTTTTCTGAGCCCTAATCCAGTACTCTTCACTTACACTGCATTGCCCCTAGGAGCAGAGGAAGGAAGATAAAATAAATTCCTTTATCTCAGAGAATAGCAATGTAGTATTGCTCTGGAAAATTTAGAAATAATCATTATATTATTATACCCTCAATATTTACCAAATAATTTAACCTCTAAAGAGAATAAAACCCTCAATATGAATATACTAAATAAGAATCCAAGAGAAAATGCAAAAGGGAGCTCTCCTTGACTTGATTCATACCACCTACTTTTAAAATGTCTTTCTTTTCACTTCTGGTTTTTGCAGGTACAAAGCTGAAGTGTCCCAACGCCAGCTGGTGGAGGCAGATGCCAATAGCCTACAGCGAATCCTGAATGCATTGACCCTAGGCAAGGCTGACCTGGAGGCACAAGTCCAGTCTCTGAAGGAAGAGCTCCTTTGCCTCAAAAACAACCATGAAGAGGTTAGAGAAAGACCAAGGGAGTTATCACAAACTAAACCTCTAAAATTAGCATAGATTCCTTTGAGTTGTATTTGACAAAGGGTATCTCCATTAGTTAATCACTCTGGTTTTTAGCTCTGATAATACTTACTGATACTACCACTGGTTCAGCATATTTCAAACCCATTGGTTACCACATAATAATCTGAAGTCATCTGGGATTGAAAAGCCTTCATTGTCTCCACTAACTTTTCAATAAGAAGGAAGAAACCAAATTTTTCCATTCTCACAGGTTTTCCACCTTCTTTTAGAAAAATATTTTTATTTCATTTTTTTAATTAATGATAGAACTCATACATGCATGCACATATACACATACACAGGAAACACAGAGAGACAGAGAGGCAGGCACCCTCTGTAGAACTTAATCACGCTACAAGTCCTTTCCTCCAGTCCTCCAGCCCACCAGTATGCTGAGCACTCATGCACATGACCAGCACGTTTTCAGGCCAACTGGACCAGAAACTCAAACCACAATTGGCATGTGGCTCCCAGCACAGTTCTGTACATTAGCAGCTATACTGCAAAAGCTGGGCTGAGATTTCCCATCTTTTCACAGGCATCTTCCCTGCACAAACTTCTGCTACCTCCTATTGGTACGAGACAATATTAGCATAAGCCTCTACTGGCTTTATAGATTCCATGGTGTCTCATTATCAGTTCCAATTCCATGCCACTTAACCCATTCCCTATCACTAGAAATTATCAAAATTCTTTGTAACTCTGATCTTGCTAATCAATTCCTTTTAATTTTGCATATATCTAAATGCATGTTTATATTTAAAATAGCCTTAAATTATTTCACAGCATCACAATAACCCTTATAAATCATGTATTCCTTTATTGTAGCTTATATGTCATACACAGCTAAGCTACATTATTGCTGTTAGACTGAGAAAAGAATACAAGCGGTTATCTATTCATCAAGTAACTTCACATTCTTTTTCTTGTCATAGGAAATTAATTCCTTACAGAGCCAACTTGGGGACAGACTCAACATTGAAGTGACTGCTGCTCCTTCTGTTGACCTAAACCGAGTTCTACAAGAAATGAGATGTCAATATGAATCTATCATGGAGACAAACCGTAAAGATGTGGAACAATGGTTCAATGCACAGGTGGGGAGGGCAGAGAAGTCAAAAATGATGAATTGACATTGCATTTCTAATCAAAGTCATGTCTTTCTTTGATAATATCCACGGTCCTTGACTGTATTGCAGATGGAAGAGCTAAATCAGCAAGTGGTAACCAGCTCTCAACAGCAGCAATGCTGCCAGAAGGAGATCATAGAACTGAGACGTACCGTGAACACTCTAGAAGTGGAACTGCAGGCCCAGCACCGAATGGTACCCAGCAAGCTGACCCAGTCTAGCACAGAAATGATGGCAATAACCTCTGACACCTGTGTGTTGCAGTGTTTCCCAAACTATGTCCCTCACAGCAACACTTTGTTAAAGGGTCTATGTCAAAAAGAACTTTGTGGCCAAATAAGTCTGAGAAGTGCTATATAAAGCAAAGATTAAGCAGGCTTTCTTGCAAGCCTTTACTAAGAAAATATACACCATAAGTCTCCAAAGGGGATATTTGGTACTTAGCATTTCCAAACTTACTTAATTGCCCTTCCCACCCTTTCAGAACATCTTATGGTAATGATAACCCATGGAGTACACTTTGGGAAACACTAGGAGAACATTTTATTAGATGCAAATCATTTTTATAAGCTTTTATATTAGATTAATAAAACAACCTCCTGAGGGAGGTGACATAATTATCAACAACTTTATAGATGCGGCACTGAGAAGTAAGGTAATTCTCACAAGCCAAATTCAAAATGAGTTCAACCTCACCTATATTATAGATGAAGACACTCAGATATCAGGGCATTAAATAATTTGTCCAAAGGCAAAAAAGAAATGAGTCTGAGCCAGAACTTAAATTCCCAAGTCAGTATTGCTTCTGCTTCATTATGTTGCTTGTCTAAGCAGGAAATTACTTAAATGCTCTGGTAGGAAGGGTATGGGAAAGACCTTGTCCAAAACTTGTTTTTTCACCAACTAGTCATGTGACCTCAGGCAACTAGCCCATTTAACCTCTTGAACCTCAGTTTTTTTAATCTATAAAATTGGGATAATTATGCAAATGATAGGTTATTAAAACCTAAAATCCCCCCTTTATCCACAGACTTTTATAGAATGATAGAGCAAAAAAGAACTTTATTCATCAATATTTCAATGCTCATATTTTGTATATACAGATATTGATCCAGCAAGGGAAGTATTTATAGGTAAACATTGCTTGTACTTTTTTAAGGTACAAACAATCATTGAATGAGGCACCACGATGATGCATTTTTAATGCCTGGGTATATGATAAATAGGATTTTTTTTTCCTCTCTTGTAAGTATGAGAGTGTGATGGGGGATTATCAGGTGGTCAAGAAAGAGAGAGAGAAGTAAACACTTAAAAGGGAAATAAAAATAAAATAGAGAGAGAGAGGAGATAAAGCTTCAGCGTAGTGGATCATTTTGTTTTCGGATTTATTTGGTTAAGAAGTAATAAAGGGCTTGGAGATGTCCGTACTGTCGCAAAGAAACATAGTTCAAAATTACACAGATCACAGGAGATCTGGGCTTAAAAGAGTCATCATTGCATGTCTTACTTTCCCCCCTCCATGGTAGAGAGATTCCCAAGAATGCATCCTGGTGGAGACAGAAGCTCGCTATACAACCCTGCTTGCCCAGATCCAGTGCCTGATCGATAACCTAGAGTTTCAGCTGGCAGAGATCCGGTGTGCCCTGGAAAGACAGAACCAAGAATATGAGATTCTGCTGGATGTCAAGTCCCGACTGGAGTGTGAGATTGCCACATACCGCAGCCTTCTGGAGAGCTCGGATGGCAAGTAAGTAAAATAAAAACAACTAGTAATGAGAAGGAGCTCAAACACACACATGCATGTACCACCACTGCCAATGCGGGGACAAACACTTCGATCTCCTTGCCAGTGATAGGGGGCTTTGGATGGGGGCTTCTATATATTCTCTCAAGCATTTGGGAGACCTTAGATTGTCCAGATTTGAGGTGTTAGCTGAGCTGAGTTGTTCTGACAGGTCAGTGCATTAAGTTGATTCCTTATAGTTTATTTACCTTCTTAGAGTTTTAAAAATTACTAGATAAAAAAAATAGTTTCCCCAAAGATGAACATTCCTAGTGACTGTTACATATTTTCCCCACTGGGATAAGATTGAATGGGCACCTCTGGTTCCTTGAGGGAACACTCTGCTCTCGCTAAAACTCCTAACACTGTCAAGTCACTAGTCTTTGATGTCAATAGCCATCATGTATACATGTGTATTTCAGAATGATTTTTAAAACTGGTAAGCTTTTTAAATGATAAGAAGCTAACCAACCCATAGGAATTTACCCAGATTACAAGCTCTTTGAAGAAATTCAGTCCCCACCTCTCCAAAATAATCATGAATTTTGTTTACAGCATTTTCTTAATTGGCATGTCCACATTCTGCTACCATGATGTAAACCAATGATAACCTCTTAAAGAGCCATGATATATCAAAATACTTCAAATCATCAAAGAAAGATGGTATTTTGTAAAAAGAATACTTCCTGTTCATTGCTTCTTACTCCAATTATCTAGAAACTATTCACTTACAGACAGCCAGAGGCCTTTGACCTGTTGAGGACTCTTTCATAGAAGGGGTGGAGGTCACTACTAGCAATGTGACTAACTCCTAAATAAGAAAAATATCTGATTAATTTCTATTCCTCAGAAAATAAGCTCCTCAACTTGTTCTTATCACTGTTGATCCTGTGCATTTCATTCCCATTATACCCAATCTGCTGATGAAAAACTGATGTTCATGAGGGTTAACTGACTTGCCGGAGGTCACCAGCTGGTAAATGTCAGAGCTCCACTCCAGTCTTTGACTACTGGTACATATTCTTTTTATGATGCTAGGAATTGGTTTTGGTGGAAGCTTACATTACCTAAGCTTACATCTAAATTTGGAATGCTGCTTCCCAATGGATCAGGTTTATTCTTTGTCTTCCATTAACTATAGTACAAAATGAATGAACAAATATTTGAAAGTTCAGAGTGGCAAGTGTTGAAAAACTAGCCACTGCCATTTTTCTCCATAGCATCATCTTCTTCCCTCTATCACAAGTAAAACTCTATTTCTTCCTTAGGCTTCCCTGTAACCCATGTGCCACCAAATGTGAGCCTTCCGCTTGCACATCCAGTAAGAGCAGAGCCATGGAATGCACGGCCCCAGTTTACACTTTCTCAGCCCCGCGTGATGTAGGGGAGCCCTGCAGTGCATATGGACCCCTCTCCCGGATACTGGTGAAGATATGCACTATCACCAAGGAGATTAAGGATGGGAAGGTCATCTCTTCTTATGAGCATGTGCAGCCTTGCTTCATCACTGTACCTGCCAAAGCCTAAGATGCCAAGGTGATGAACATGACCCACATTCATGAAAGAGAGGCCAATATGTTTCTGCCAGGAAGGTCTAGGAACTCTCCAATCCCTTAAGATACTTAGTTTCTTACTATTCCAGCAGTTCCTGCTGCCAACATAATAATAAATTATATTTCTCTGGAAGGACATTAATTTTGCTTTTATCTGAAGGACAGACTGGAAAGTGCCAGGAAGAGGGACTACATTGCACAGGTGACTGATGGGCAGGGCCCTCTCTTGTTTGTATTCCTCCTTAGAGCCAGTCAGACAAGTTCTAGCATTGTTTTTGGCCCCTGGCACATGAAGGTGAAAAGCTATGACCTTCCTTTCTAAACTCCTCTGGATATAGAAAGAAGCCTATATAGAAACAGTATGAATAGGGAACAAGGATCTTTAATACTTTTTTTTTGGAATAGTCACAACTCTGGATCCTGTTAAACTCTGCTGTCTTAATTATTGTTTATCTATACCAACATATTTTACCTTCCCAAAGTCTTTTTTTTTTTTGGAGAGGTTTTTGCTATAGGGTGCGTGCGCTCGCCAGAAAGAGAGATAGAAAGCGAGAAATAAACCCCAGGGGGGATGACCACGCTGCAATCCCTTCTCGTCCATTCTCCTCTCGGGATCTTGGACACGCACGCACACACGCCTGGCGTGAGTTTTAGGCCACTGGGTCCAGGACACAAACTGCGGTTGACTACATGGGAATCCAGCGACGGCCATTATGCTAATTGCTGGTCTCCCCAAAGGGATTTTTTTAAGATGTCTATAAACTCCAAAACTTCGTGAACCATTTGGCTCTCCAAACATTTTCTTTAAGCATCAGTTACAGGGGCCAGCAAGTGGCATGGGGGTTAAGGCACTGAACTCCTACATGGTCAACCGCAGTTTAAGTCCTGGACCTGGCAGCTTGAAAATCACACTAGGCATGTGTGTGTGTGCATGCCCAAAATCCCTTTTTGGGGGTGAGCTCACTCGCCCTACAGCCAAAACCAAAAAAGAAAGAATCATTTATAGCTGTGGAAAGTGAATCTGAGCATTTTGAAAAAAAAAAAAAAAGTAATAACACTGGTCATTTTATTAAATACTTGCTATTTATTTCTTTTCTTTAGGGAACAAGGGTTTGTTCTAATTATTTGACAAGGAACATGTAGTAGAATTCTCAAGACACAACCCACACCTCTCCCCTTCTCTCTCACAAAAAAAAAAATAAACGGAAAAAAAAAAAAAAAAAAAAAAAAGCCTAGCTCCCTCAATCTAGCCATCAGAGAGAAACGGACTTAATGTCCACAGACTTTGCAGAAAAGCAATAATGAATAATCTTTACTTGCAAGTATCAGGCAACTCCAATGTGAGAAGGAATTTTCATCACTTCTTACAAAAAAGTCACAGAGTATTTAAGTCTTCCCCTACAAAATTATTGGACTTTTCTAGCAGTTTTTGGAAATAATTTTAAATTAAATGAAACGTGGTACCAAAAAGCCTGCATTCTTAAACTTGCCACTTCCCAACTGTGACCCTAGGGAAACATTTAGCCTTCATCAATCAGATTTAACTTCTTTGTTTGTTACATAAGGACCATGCCTAATTTTCAGTGTTCTTGTGATGATCAAATGAAATTGTTTAAGTGATACTGCTCTGTACACAAAAAAATCTCTACACAAATGTTATTTTCATATAAGCTTTGCTTTTAGCTGTAGTCCTAAACCTAATTTTATCATTAAAATTATTTTCCATGAACTGAGATATCTATACATATTTCTTTAAGTTTTAATACTGTTTAGCTTGGAGCAGAAGGTACGGGGCATGGGCAGGTGGGGAGGGGGTGGGGAATAGGAACTCCTGTGACCAAGCTCACAATAAAGCATTTCTGAAATATTAGAGAATGTATCAGATATCAGGAGATGCCTAATGCCCACATCAAAGACCCACACATTGTTTAACTCATGGCTCAGCAACTTACTTCCTCCAGACAAGTAGCAACTTACCTGGAGTAGGTGGAACATAGAATTCCCAGGATGATTTCTTTTTTTATCAGTATTTTCTCTCTCATCTGAATGGGCAGTTAATCGCATACTCTCTCAGACTGTAGGATGGAAATGTGGGACGAGTATGGAACTAGGACTCAGATACCTTGAGATGGAATCCCAACCCAGCCTGTATATGACCTTGAGTAAAAGGATATAACAAGATAGTACCCACTTACCATGTGGTTAGAAGAGTTAAATGGGTTAATGGTGTTGAAATTCTTGAAAACTGTAAACTGTTATGCAGAAAGGAGTCTTTATACCCTAAATTGAAAACTAGGTACATGTATATCATTTCTGCCCACATCTTCCTTTCTTCCTTTTTGTCCAGTTCAGTTCTGGGCTTGGGTGAAGCCTGATACATACCATTAACACTAACTGAGAAACAAATCG
>NW_006159986.1:2343305-2348357 GCF_000334495.1 Tupaia belangeri chinensis | reverse complement strand
GAAGAGATCCGAATTTGAAATATTTTTAAAAACAAGAGTAAGTCTGGATTCTTACTAGGAAGCTAAATAGGGATCCTATACAGCTGCAGGAGCAGTTCAGCATAGGTCAAAAGATGGAGTAGAAAGGGAGATAGATAAAGAGGAGATTCCACACAGGTACAGTTTTAGTGCAGCTCAAAAGAAAACCATGAATCAGGTCTCTGGGACTGGAGTTCAAATTTCACCTCTGCTTCTCACCATGAGGGTACATAATCCTATTTCTAAACAAGAAAGACTCTTATTTTTTTCCTAGATTTTTGCCTTTGTTCATGTTGACTCCATTAATATCATAGCTGATTTAAACCCTTCCAAATACAGAGGCACCAGACTTCTCTCCTGCCCTTGGCTTCTTGCCCCTTAGCTGTCCCTCATCCATCTACCCCTAGCTGACAGCCCACAGCTTCTCCATCCTTACCTCGCCGGGCAATTCCAATAAGTGATGCTCAGAAGAGGCTGCCCAGAAACTTTTCCTCATGACTTCTATTAGTGGTAACCCTTTACATGACTTAATTCCAGGATTTCTCTAGTATAATACAGAAGTAACCATTAATCACACACCCCCAGGAATTTTGTAAAATTCAGATTCTTGAGCCCTATTTCAAACCTCTTGTGTTAGGATCTCCAGGTATGGGACCTGGAAATCCAAATTTGAGTGAAAGTCTCTGCTGAATGTGTGCACCACCTTAAAAGTCACTGCTTTATCATTCACAAGAGATTTTTGCTTTAAATATCCAGATGACTTGATGCCTTTGGGCCTCTCTTTTAGATTCTGACACTGTCTTGATAGATGACCACACTTGAGATAATTTCTTCTCTATCTAGCCACCTGTTTATAAGTGGGATTAATCAATAGGAGTTAATAAATGTTGACTTATTTAATCCTCATGCTACCACCATGAAGTAGCTACTATTAATAGCCCCATTTAATTGATAAGGAAACTGCTGGCCAGAAAAGTTAAATGACTCAACCAATGCCATGCAATAATGAGGTTACATTTTAAGAAGTTTGCTTTTCTTTTTTTTTTTTTAATTTAAATGTTATTTATTTACATTCATTCACTGTACATCATTACAGCATACAAAATGAGATTTTCCATCCTGAGTACACTCTATATTGTCTCAATCAAGTACATCAATATAAGAAGTCTGCTTTTCTTGGGAAGGTCAAAATAGCTCCTGAAACATTATATCGTCAGTCTCCAAAAATAGAAATAATTCGCAATAGCAACAGATTGTTTTTCAGCTCTTCAAAGCACCCTCTCCAGTTGCATGTCACCATTTCTTTTTTTTTTTTTTTTTTTTTGAGAGGGTGTTTTTTCACTATAGGGCGCGTGCGCTCGCCAGACAGACAGAGAGAGACATAGAGACAGAAAGCGAGAAATCACCCCCCAGGGGGGATGGTCACGCCGCAATCCCTTCTCCTCCATTCTCCTCCCGGGATCTTGGGCACGCACGCACACGCGCCCGGCGTGAGTTTTAAGCCACCGGGTCCGGGACACGAACCGCGGTCGACTACGTGGGAGTCCAGCGACATAGCCATTACGCTAACTGCTGGTTCCCGCATGTCACCATTTCTAAAGAAACCATCTAAGGAGTTTTTCTGCCATTAACACTGACCCTTCTTTTCATCCAGAAATGCATAGGAAAGTGAGTTTTAGAATTAGAAAGGTATTTTGATGTCAGCTAATAGACTGTTTTATATAATAGATAATCTGGGGCCAAGACAGAAAGGTGACTGATTCATGATCACACAGTCAGTGAGCTCTCTCCTACATCTTATTCCCCATCAAGTCTATAATGGACATTTGCAATGGACAGTGAGGTCTAATAGAAATGAGGCTAGAGCATAAGACAGAAACCTTGGGTTCTGGGTCTCAGGAGCATCATTTGGCTTCTCTGTGCCTGGATGCTAGGCACTAACCATGGACCCTTCAAATATGAATATCATTAGTTTCTCTCAAAAGCTTTGATGTGACTCACCTTATCATGTCTAGTCTTTTACATCTATGAATAGGAAATAGCACCAGAAATAAAGCATTCCAACCCCACCCATGCCTGGGTATTCTTTTTTTTTAAGAATTAGCTTTATTTATTTGTTTTTATTTGACCAGAGAGGGACAGAGAAAGAGAAAGAAAGTGAGAAGGCAAGCCACCAGGTCCAGGACTTGAACCACGGTTGGCCATGTGGGAGTCCAGTGCCCTTAGCCACCATGCCACTTGCCAGTCCTATCCCTGTGTCTTTTAAAGACAATTAGATGGGGAACCAGCAGGTGGCGTGGTGGTTAAGGCATTGGACACTCCCACATGGCTGACCACGGTTCAAGTCCTAGACCTGGTGGCTTGCTTTCTTACTTTCCCTCTTTCTCTCTCTCTGAGTGTACCTCTCTGATCAAATTAAAAATAAATAAATAAATAAAATGAATGAATGAATAAAATAAATAATTCTTTTAAAAAATTTTTTAAAAATAAAGACAATTAGATAAGTATCGGTGAGATCCTTATGCCTTTAGAAGCTAATATTATTAATTCTCATAACTTTTATTTATCAAACAATGGAGAAAAGTATCATACTCTGAACAGAAGTGAACTCTTTGCCTAAGTAGATGTATCTTAATTCTGTACATTTTGATCTAAAACCAAAGTTTATATAACAATATTCAATTTGAAAGAAAGATTAAAATTCTGGAACTAGCCCCATGGCACAGAAATTAGGTGCTGTGCAGAGGAAAGCCAGATCACATGTGGATAACAGGGGTTAAGACCCCAGCCCATGTCAGCTTCACACCAGGAAAGCACACTCATGCCCAGGATCCTGAGAGTATGAAGAATTGAAGGAAAAAAGATTATGGCATTATGAGGTTCCCTTAGGGAGTGTACATGAGCACATGCCCTCTGGCATTAATTTTTTTGTAATTTAAAAAATGTAGGAGAAAAGGAAAGTGTCCCAGAAGAGAACAGCATCCTCCACATTAGGAAGTTTCTAGGTCAAGGCAATCAGCATTCAGGACACAGAGCCGTGGGTTAGTATCAGAGCAAACAAGCTAGGAATGCAGTGTTTCAACACTGTAATCAAATGTCTTTTATAGGAAATGAATCCTTTGGCTATTTGGCAGACTGGAAATATCTGGTCAGTGTGTTCACACATGATTCACAAGCTTGGTGGGAACAACCCACGCACCCAGTTCAAAAAGGAACAACCCTATTTGGCAACATTGAAAAGGTTTATTTTAACTGGGATTATCCTTTCAGGTTGAGCATCATATCTGAAGGGTTTTCGTAGGTGATGCTTTTAAGTGATAAGTCACCACTTACATGGCATAAGAAAAATATATAATACGACAGTATTTCTAAACATTCCAATAGAGGTATCTCAGTAGCAGAGTTTCTAAACATGTTTTCTTTTTTTTTTACTTTTTTTTTTTTTTTTGAGAGGTTTTTGCTATAGGGCACATGTGCTTGCCAGACAGACAGAGAGATATAGAGACAGAAAGCGAGAAATCACCCCCCAGAGGGGATGGCCATGCTGCAATCCCTTCTCCTCCATTCTCCTCTCGAGATCTTGGGCACGCACGCACACGTGCCCAGCGTGAGTTTTAAGCCACCGGGTCCAGGACATGAACTGCGGTCGACTACATGGGAGTCCAGCGATATAGCCATTACACTAACTGCTGGTCCCTAAACATGTTTTCTTGGTCTTCCAATCTCTCCTTCTTTCTCCTGCTCTCCTCCCTCTTTGTCTGGAAAACATAACAACCTAGTGGACGTATTAGTGGTATCTAGAGAAAACATCCCAGGCAGTAGGTTCTCACTATTTTCTAAAAGGACAGCAGATGTGGGACTCCCTTCTCTGTGTCTTTCTCCAAAAAAACACATACAAAAAAAGAAAAAAAAATCGATAAGGTCTTTTTTCTAACCCAAGAGCAAAATCTCTGATGATAGAACTCTTTATAAAGGATCAGTTGCCACAACAGGTGCTTTAGCATTACCCTGGAAAGATTATATCTTCTTATTTAGTGGTGTTTGCAGATGCCATTTAACTCTACTGAGCCATGAGACTTGAGAGAGAGAAAGAGAGAGAGAGAGAGAGAGAGAGAGACCATACTTTGGGCTGAATTTCTCCACATCTGTGTAGCTCCTTCTAGAGAAATGTATGTGAAAGTAAAAATGTCTTCTCTCTGCAATTCAGTGGGTGAGAAGTATTTGTCAGCTCATTTTCCACTGACCCACCAGAAAAACCATGCCCCCTCCTTCACTGCTCCTATCCAAGAGATACTCCGGCCCCTGCCTCCCAGCATAGCCTCTGTGGTTACAGACAGAAATCTTATAGTGGAAGGCAAAAAACATTATAATCTCTTTTTAAAAGACTCTGTACTGGAGAGGAAAAAAACGGAGACTAGGATGAAAATTCATCCAAATGCCCCTACTTAGGCATTAGAAAAAGTGGGAAGAGAACTCTGATGATCATCTCTGTCAAGAAGCAGAATCACATACTGATTCAGCACAGATACTTGAGTCTAGACCAGGTGGGTCTGAAAACCAGCCTTTCCACCTACTGTGAGGTCTTGGGCAAGGTATTTAACCTCTCTGTTTCCACTTCCTCATCTTTCAATAGGGCTATTAATAGCATTTACATCATAAGTTTGAGAAGATGACATTAATAAATGCATGCAAAGCTCTTAGAGCATGCCTGGCACCCAGTAATCTTGTTCGTAGGATCTCATTATGCTGTTTTGAGAAGCATGCATTCTATTGGCAAAACACATACTAGTTAATAAATTTTTTCACTTGAGCTAAATGACGATGGCATAGATACACAAAGCCATTCTGATAACTAATGAAAGTACTAGATTAAGGATAGAGCCTTTCTTTTTCATAGAAAGTTGAGTTACATGTGGCCCAAAGGAAAAAATTCATGCAGGTCCAATGCTTCTATTTCCCAAAATTTGATGTAACTCAGTTCAAAAGGAATACCCTACCACCTATAACATATCAGTCTTCACACTCTGGCAGCCC
>NW_006159986.1:2316036-2342491 GCF_000334495.1 Tupaia belangeri chinensis | reverse complement strand
TTTTACATCTATGAATAGGAAATAGCACCAGAAATAAAGCATTCCAACCCCACCCATGCCTGGGTATTCTTTTTTTTTAAGAATTAGCTTTATTTATTTGTTTTTATTTGACCAGAGAGGGACAGAGAAAGAGAAAGAAAGTGAGAAGGCAAGCCACCAGGTCCAGGACTTGAACCACGGTTGGCCATGTGGGAGTCCAGTGCCCTTAGCCACCATGCCACTTGCCAGTCCTATCCCTGTGTCTTTTAAAGACAATTAGATGGGGAACCAGCAGGTGGCGTGGTGGTTAAGGCATTGGACACTCCCACATGGCTGACCACGGTTCAAGTCCTAGACCTGGTGGCTTGCTTTCTTACTTTCCCTCTTTCTCTCTCTCTGAGTGTACCTCTCTGATCAAATTAAAAATAAATAAATAAATAAAATGAATGAATGAATAAAATAAATAATTCTTTTAAAAAATTTTTAAAAATAAAGACAATTAGATAAGTATCGGTGAGATCCTTATGCCTTTAGAAGCTAATATTATTAATTCTCATAACTTTTATTTATCAAACAATGGAGAAAAGTATCATACTCTGAACAGAAGTGAACTCTTTGCCTAAGTAGATGTATCTTAATTCTGTACATTTTGATCTAAAACCAAAGTTTATATAACAATATTCAATTTGAAAGAAAGATTAAAATTCTGGAACTAGCCCCATGGCACAGAAATTAGGTGCTGTGCAGAGGAAAGCCAGATCACATGTGGATAACAGGGGTTAAGACCCCAGCCCATGTCAGCTTCACACCAGGAAAGCACACTCATGCCCAGGATCCTGAGAGTATGAAGAATTGAAGGAAAAAAGATTATGGCATTATGAGGTTCCCTTAGGGAGTGTACATGAGCACATGCCCTCTGGCATTAATTTTTTTGTAATTTAAAAAATGTAGGAGAAAAGGAAAGTGTCCCAGAAGAGAACAGCATCCTCCACATTAGGAAGTTTCTAGGTCAAGGCAATCAGCATTCAGGACACAGAGCCGTGGGTTAGTATCAGAGCAAACAAGCTAGGAATGCAGTGTTTCAACACTGTAATCAAATGTCTTTTATAGGAAATGAATCCTTTGGCTATTTGGCAGACTGGAAATATCTGGTCAGTGTGTTCACACATGATTCACAAGCTTGGTGGGAACAACCCACGCACCCAGTTCAAAAAGGAACAACCCTATTTGGCAACATTGAAAAGGTTTATTTTAACTGGGATTATCCTTTCAGGTTGAGCATCATATCTGAAGGGTTTTCGTAGGTGATGCTTTTAAGTGATAAGTCACCACTTACATGGCATAAGAAAAATATATAATACGACAGTATTTCTAAACATTCCAATAGAGGTATCTCATTTTGAGAGGTTTTTGCTATAGGGCACATGTGCTTGCCAGACAGACAGAGAGATATAGAGACAGAAAGCGAGAAATCACCCCCCAGAGGGGATGGCCATGCTGCAATCCCTTCTCCTCCATTCTCCTCTCGAGATCTTGGGCACGCACGCACACGTGCCCAGCGTGAGTTTTAAGCCACCGGGTCCAGGACATGAACTGCGGTCGACTACATGGGAGTCCAGCGATATAGCCATTACACTAACTGCTGGTCCCTAAACATGTTTTCTTGGTCTTCCAATCTCTCCTTCTTTCTCCTGCTCTCCTCCCTCTTTGTCTGGAAAACATAACAACCTAGTGGACGTATTAGTGGTATCTAGAGAAAACATCCCAGGCAGTAGGTTCTCACTATTTTCTAAAAGGACAGCAGATGTGGGACTCCCTTCTCTGTGTCTTTCTCCAAAAAAACACATACAAAAAAAGAAAAAAAAAAGCGAGAAGGGCTTTTAAAAAAAAAATCGATAAGGTCTTTTTTCTAACCCAAGAGCAAAATCTCTGATGATAGAACTCTTTATAAAGGATCAGTTGCCACAACAGGTGCTTTAGCATTACCCTGGAAAGATTATATCTTCTTATTTAGTGGTGTTTGCAGATGCCATTTAACTCTACTGAGCCATGAGACTTGAGAGAGAGAAAGAGAGAGAGAGAGAGAGAGAGAGAGACCATACTTTGGGCTGAATTTCTCCACATCTGTGTAGCTCCTTCTAGAGAAATGTATGTGAAAGTAAAAATGTCTTCTCTCTGCAATTCAGTGGGTGAGAAGTATTTGTCAGCTCATTTTCCACTGACCCACCAGAAAAACCATGCCCCCTCCTTCACTGCTCCTATCCAAGAGATACTCCGGCCCCTGCCTCCCAGCATAGCCTCTGTGGTTACAGACAGAAATCTTATAGTGGAAGGCAAAAAACATTATAATCTCTTTTTAAAAGACTCTGTACTGGAGAGGAAAAAAACGGAGACTAGGATGAAAATTCATCCAAATGCCCCTACTTAGGCATTAGAAAAAGTGGGAAGAGAACTCTGATGATCATCTCTGTCAAGAAGCAGAATCACATACTGATTCAGCACAGATACTTGAGTCTAGACCAGGTGGGTCTGAAAACCAGCCTTTCCACCTACTGTGAGGTCTTGGGCAAGGTATTTAACCTCTCTGTTTCCACTTCCTCATCTTTCAATAGGGCTATTAATAGCATTTACATCATAAGTTTGAGAAGATGACATTAATAAATGCATGCAAAGCTCTTAGAGCATGCCTGGCACCCAGTAATCTTGTTCGTAGGATCTCATTATGCTGTTTTGAGAAGCATGCATTCTATTGGCAAAACACATACTAGTTAATAAATTTTTTCACTTGAGCTAAATGACGATGGCATAGATACACAAAGCCATTCTGATAACTAATGAAAGTACTAGATTAAGGATAGAGCCTTTCTTTTTCATAGAAAGTTGAGTTACATGTGGCCCAAAGGAAAAAATTCATGCAGGTCCAATGCTTCTATTTCCCAAAATTTGATGTAACTCAGTTCAAAAGGAATACCCTACCACCTATAACATATCAGTCTTCACACTCTGGCAGCCAATAGAAAGAAAATGGCTCAGGAGGAGGAGAGAGAATGGTTTGAAGTCAACCCTGAAAACGGAATCACTTTTATAGAAAATGGAAGTGACAAGACATTTCAGATATAACTGATGACCATTCTCTTAGTACAATATGTTGCCCTTTCCCCTTATTGCCCCAGTGTTTACTGGTGTCAGGATATGTGGTCAACAGACAAACCGGGCACTCTCCTGAAAAACTCTCAGAACTAATACAGTACACCCAACACATCAATAAGACAATTAGACTTGTACAAAAGCCGTAGTGCCTCCTAGGGTCAGCAAGTAGAATGAGCAATGTTTCTTCAATGCCATCAACAGATGGCATAATGGTTACAGCACTGGACTCCCACATAGTTGAATGCTGTTTAAGTCCCAGACCTGGTGGCTTAAAACTCTTACTGGGCATATGTGCATGTGTGCCCAAAATCCTGAAAAGAGAAAGGAGGAGAAGGGATTGTAGCATGGCCATCTCCCCTGGGGGGTGATTGCTTGCTTTCTGTCTCTCTCTCTCTCTGGTGAGCAAACGTGCTCTATAGCAAAAACCTCTCTAAAAAAAAAAATTGACTGAGCTGGGATAGAAGAGATAGAAGGAGGAACAGGGAGAAACCTCTCAGCTTGAGTTCATCAAAGACTTCTGCCCAGCCTGCTGTGAGTGGGGGAGGGAGGAACTGTGCCAGCCTTCAGTAACCAACACTTAGTTCCTGCAATTTCTGAGATAGGCAAGATAGAAGGAGCCACAGGGAGGCCCAAGCCACTCAGCTAGAGCTCATCAGGGACCTCTACCCAGCCTGCTGTAGGGAAGGAGGGGCTGCTCTGGCCTTCAAGAGTCAACACCTGGTTCCTATAATTGCTGAGCTATTAATAAAAGAGACAAAAGCTCAACCTCCAGCCACAATGGGAGTAGAAAGATTTGGGTAAACGGGAAACAAACACCTGAAGACAGAAGACCCTGGAAGAATTATCTCCCCATAACCTCTCTAACAGTAAAAGGAGAGAAATTCCCCTCTGAAAACCTGAGCCCAAAACTCCTGCTGTGGATTCCATACTCCCAACTGCAGTAGAGGAGGGAAACTGGCACAGAGCTAACACACACCATAGGGAAGGGTAAGAGCACACAGCTACAGAAATATACTCCAAAGAAGTAAGAAGACTTGAACATAATACCAAATGACTAAAAAAAATCAAAGGAGAGCTTCAAGAAATAGGAGAAAAACAGGAAATACCTCCCTCTTAAGGGAACATAATTTCTCACCAACAATGCATAAAACACAAGAGATCACAGAAACATCAGGAAAATAATTCATAATGTCTATTGTAACAAAACTCAATGAGATGCAAGAGAAAACACACAACCAATTTCAGGAGATAAAAAAATCCATCCATGACTTGAAGGAGGAACTCCATAAAGACATAGACACACTGAAAAGGAATAAAATAGAACTTCTGGAGATGAAGAATATGATCCAGGAAAACAAAACCTCCCTCAAAAGTATCAACAGCAGATTATATGATGCAGAAGAAATAATGTCTGACCTTGAAAACGAAACCTCTGATTTAGTCCAAGAAACTGAAAAGAATAGAATAATAACCATTAAAAATCAGAACAGCATACGGAAAATCCTACATACCATTGAACAGCCAAATATCTGCATAATAGGTATTACAGAAGGCAGAGACAGGCAAATGCATAGAAAATCTCTTTCGTGATATATTAGCTAAAAGTTTTCCAAATTTAGAGAAGCATATGAACATCCAAGTCCAGGAAATACAAAGGACACAAAATAGATATAATATGAGAAGATCCTGGCCAAGGCATATCACAGACAAATTGGTAAAAACCAAAGTCAACATTATAAAATTGGTAACAGATAAATGCCAAATTACTTACAAAGTTTACGGCATTAGACTAACATCCAATCACTCAACTGAAACAATACAGACAGGGAAAGAATGGGAAAACGTATCTAAAACTCTGAAAGAAAAACAATTTCAGACAAGAGGACTATACTCAGCAAGATTATCTTTCAAATGGGAAAGAGAAATAAAATCATTCCCAGATAAATGCTGGAAGAATTTACCAAAACGAAATCAGCTCTTCAGGAAATACTTAAGGGAATAATATACCAGGAAAACAAATGGGAGCTAAATAGAAGTAAAAGAAACAAACAACTAGAAAAAAACAAAGTCCACACATATTGCTAACATGACTGCCCAGATTAACTTTCCCAGTGAAAAGGCTAAATATGCAGATAAGATTCAACTATCTTACACACAAGCAGGTTTAAGTACAAATTCATCAATTATTGGCTAGACATTGTCTCCATAGGTTCAATTTATATACTTATTATAACCATCATTGTATGAAACTAGGTAACAGAGGAAAAGTCCAAAATGTTACAAATAGCTGAGTCTTTCTTTGAAATGAATTTAAAGAAAGATAAAACCAAAATTTGTAAAGCCAATAAATCACCAAGTCACTGATTTTACCATGTCTTGGCTTTTAAACATCTCTTTCCAGTTCTATTCTGTTTTTGTTTTTGTTTTTGTTTTTGTTTTTGTTTTTGTTTTTTGAGGACTTCTTTGTGCACAGTACAGTACTATGGTCTTAGAAGAATTCACATGGAGTGAGTAAAAGTTTTCTTTTTCTACTTCTTCCTAATGAGTTATTGTTATGTACAATTTTACCTATCTCTTACTGGACCAATGATATCCCAGAACATAAACTTATCTCCCAAAGTCCTTTACATGGAAATTATAAATTCTTCTTTCATTGACTATGTTAAAATTATCTTTGTTTTTAAAAAATCCATCCTTGGGGCCAACAAATGGCATAATAGTTACATCACTGGACTCCCACATGGCCAACTGTGGTTCGAGTCCCAGACCCAAGAGTTTAAAAATCACACAGGGCATGCGTGTGTGTGCCCACAATCCCAGGAGAAGAATGGAGGAGAAAGGATTGCAGGCATGGTCAACCCCTCAAGGGCGTGAGTTCGCATTTTCCCTCTCACTGTCTCTGTTTCTTTTTCTCTCTGGTGAGTGCACACACCCTCAGGCAAGAAACCTCTTAAAAGAAAAAACTTCATCCTCATTAATTTATGAGACTTTTTGATGTCTGATTTTTAATCAGTTTGTTTTATCTTTAGAATTGTATTTCACAGTAAATAATGTCATAGACAATTCAGTACCTACTTCCAGAATAACTAGAGAAGCAATTTCAAATGTTCATAACATAATATAAAGTTAAATGTTAAAGGTGGTGAATATGTTTAAATCCTCAATTTGTTTATTTTACTCTGTATACGTGCTTTTTAAAACCATTCTGTTCCCTATAAAGATGTTTAATGACTATATGTAAGTCATAAGTTACAATATAAATTTTTAAAAATTGAATGTTATTCCTGAGATATTGTGCTAAATTCTTTACATGAATTATCTTACTCAGTTCTCACAATAGTCCTATTATATTATTTTTATTCCCACTTTACTAACATGTGAAGCAAGGCTTACAGAAGTTAAGTAACTTGCTCAGTGTCATATAATTAATAAACAATGCAGTCAAAATTTGAATAAACATATACCTTCGATATTCCAACTACCCAACTGCTTACTGATTACTCAAGTCTGGTAATGTAATATATAAAGCCTAATAAAAGACATGAAGAGTTAAATGTCTGTCAGAAAGTTCTAAAGAGAGTGAACCCTAAAAAAAAAAAAAAAAAACAAAACTCAGGTCTCATTTCTTAAGACCCCCCCCATCTCTCTTCTGGTTCCAATTTTGTTAAAACCTCTATATTACAATACGGAGAAATCTAATTCTCAGACATGATAAAGTGCTCTAATTTACAGATGAGAACCCTATGGTTGCAGAATAGATCATTTCTTAATGTTAAATTAATGTTTGGGGTCATTCCTTTGTGAGGTGGTTAAGGTGGCTAGATGAGAGATGGCTGACCACACAGTCTTAAATCCTGAACTCAGCAGCTTGAAAAACACACCAGGCATGTGTGGGTACATGCCCAAAATTCTGAAAGGAGGGAGAAATGGAGGAGAACGGATTGCAGTGTGGCCATTCCCTATGGAGGAGTCTCTCTCTCTCTCTCTCTCTCTGTCTCTCTCTCTGTCTCTCTCTTCCCCCAGAAAGCACACGACAATTTTTTCTATGATAGTAATAAGTTAAATGCTGGATCATTCATCTATGAGTTAGATTGCTCCTAAGAACCCCTTTGGCTCTGGTGCAATAATAAATAGTTCTGAAGCCTCCAGCCTGGAAACAGACACGGATTACATGACTGCACAAAGGAGCGCACCCTGTGAGGCTCTGCCTTAGAGACCAGATGAGCTCAGCTCATCTCATTCTGATCACGGTTGATAGGTTGTTGAGTTTATGTGAAGATTGGCACCATATAGCCCTGCTCCACTAGATATAAAACTGAGAGGTCTTGGTTAAAGAAGCATCAGGAAAGCATAGGTCTCATTTCCAATCCTCATATTCATGGTGACCACCAAGTGGAAGGAAAGGTTTTCGATGGACGGTTTGTGGCTTCATCTGCAATTTTGGGTTACCAAAGCTGCAGTGTATTTTCTGGCTTGGGTACACTCCAAAATTAATAGGACATAAGGATAACAGGATGGGATAGCCAAAGTCTACCCTCTAGAATCCCTTTTAGGAAAGGGCAGGGAAATGGTATAGGAATCAAAAAAGGAATCAGATATATTAAGTTTAAATAAAAATATGAGGGGGTCTAAACTGTGCAAAGATTTCAGAAACTTTCACACCAAAATAAACTGATACATTAGTTACATTTTTCCACAGATTTTAAAAGTACCATCACAGAATTCCTTGAAGGCACTGGAGAAAAAGACAAAATAAGGAGAAAGAAAGAGCAAACTAGATGTACTCTTATGGCCACAGAGGAGAAATTCACTAGGAACTCACATGAGTGAGACAGAATGTCCAATGGAACCAGATTGCAGGGACCATGTCCAGTGTCTCAGTTCATGCACCATCTCTTCTCATTAATGATATGAAGCCTATGTTGTAAACAGCAATTAGTGATGAAGAAAGCTATGGTTCGGGAACTCTATCTGAGAGGAAGATCCATAAAGGCATTCAGGAGCTGTGCACATAAGATGAGATCAGGGAGATAGGCTCGACAGGTATTTACTTCTGCCCTGATCATGGCACCCACACGTCCTAGATCTTCAAGAACAGCCTTAGTTCTGTGTATTGGGCCATTGGGAAAGTCATGACTTATCTTTCCATGTTCTCCTATGCGAGAATATGTCGTGACTTTCCCAATGACTCAATAATTTCATACTGTACAACAAAAATAACTTGTGAAATAATTGATTAAATATGATTTAAGCCAACCACAGTGGTACAGCAGTAACATAACACTCCATAGAAATGAAGCCATAGGGGAAGGTCCCGGGTACACATTCTAAGGTCTTCCTATCCATGCCAGATAAATACACATGACATGTCCCCATGATCCTGGTTGGCTAGGGGTGGATAACGACGTGAACACCCTGGTGGGTTGGCTCTCTCTCAGAGTAAATACATTTGTAATGTGATTTAAATTTTATAATTTTGTGAGGTGTATTTTATAAATTAATTTGCAAATAACAACAAAATCTGCCTATAATTTGTCTAGTTTAGGCCTTATGAATTATAGTTACCATAATCTCTTATGCTAATAAAGATGTTTATGATTATGCTAATAATTGAAGATCTATTCTAAGTATGTGTATTGAAAATATGTTTTAAGTTGAACATATGTTTTACAAATGACAAAGCTGATACATACAAAGTTCATATAAATACATTCACTGGTTCTCACAACCACCCTATAAATTACAGAAAAGATTATTCATAGTCTCATTTTTATAAGAAAAATGTTCATAAAATATATTCTATTTACGTTGACTTAATCTTCAGAAAAAATTGTTCACCAGAGTTTCTATGTGTACCCCCCACAAAAACATATACACACTTGCTGTATTAATTGTCTGCTGGTACTGTAACAAATTAAGTGGCTCAAAACAACACTAAGTTTTTTTCATTCTTTTTTTAAGATTTTTTTTAATTGAAACATAAACTTTTCACCCTTCCTGACCCCTTTGCAATTGGAAAAGATTTGTGAGCATTCTTATTTTGTGGCAGAATGGTTGTTTGAATACGTTCAATAATACAATAGCATCTGTTGCCTTCCTTGCATCAGAAATTGAATTCTTACAGGGCTTTGTGCAAATAACAGACCAAATTGAGATAAACCTAATTTTTTTTCTTGCAAGTAAGTTATTTTATACCTCTCTTTAGTAAAATAAGGAATGGAGAGAGAAAAAAAAATGTTTCAGAAGAAAATTACAGTGCACTTGTCACTAGATTCTAGCTTTGTCCGTACATTAAGATCTTAAGTGAATCAATAAAATGTGAAAAAAAAATGTTAGTATGGAAGGAAGGGAGGAGAAAGGAGAAGGAAAAAACACATAAAAGTATGTTTAATTGACAAAAAATGAGAACCTAATTGCTGATGATAATGTACATAATAATATCCTTGTCTTGACTGACATGCATGGTATTTGTGTTGGAAAAAGAATGTATACTATAAAGACATGATAAAATGTAAATTTAAATTAATTAATTAATTTTTAAAAAGAATGTCTCTGGTAATTTAATTGGAATTGTACTAAATATGTAGATTAATTGGGGTATAATTGCTATTTTGATTATATTAATTCTTCCAATCCAGGAACATGGGATGTCCTTCCACTTTTTTGTGTCATTTTTCAGTATTTTTTTAAAGATTTTTCATAGTAATCCTTGTAAAGGTCTTTGACTTCCTTGGTTTTGTTTATTTTGTGGCCATTTTAAAAGGGATTACTTTCTTCAGATTACCTCATTCAACTTGTTGTCCATATATAGAAATGCTATAGACTTTTGTATGTTGATTGTATCCTGCCATTTTAATGTATTCATTTGTTACTTTAAGAAACATTTTTGTGGATAACTTTGGGTCCTCTATATATACCATCATGTCATCTGCAAATAAAGATATTTTCAATTCTCAAAAAAAAAAATACAAATTTATGTTCTTAGCTCTCTACTTCAAAAGTCAGACTTGGATTTCACTGGATTAAAGTCAAAGTATTGGCAGAGTTGTGCTCCCTCCAGGAGGTCCTAGGGGAGGGAGGGATTCATCTTTTTGCCTTTCCAGCTTCTAAGGGCTACCCACATGCCTTGGCTTGTGTCTCCCTCCACCTTCAAAGTCAGTAACCTCACCATTTGGAACTCCACCATCATCACATCTCATCTAACACTGATTGAGTCTTCTCCCTCCCTTTTCCACGTTAAAGACAGTGGTGATTGCATTGGGCTCACCTGAAAAATGTAAGATACTCTCCCTACTTTAAGGTCAGCTGATTTGCAAACTTAATTCTGTCAATATTTGCAATCTTCATTCTCTTTTGTCACACAGGCTATTCACAGGCTCTAGGTATTAAAGTGGACATCTTTGGGGAGTCATTATTCTGCTCACCATATTTGCTACAATAAATCAAAGGAGACCCAGAGTGGTGTGGGAGGCCCCACATATTAGCTATGTAAAACATCAAGACCAAAATTGGAGATTGATGTGTGTTGTAACAAAGTTATGAGTATTTAAATCCACCAACCAATCAAGTTTCCATTTTGTACTTCAGGCCTCAGGAAATACAACTGATTAAGGACAGTATATGTTTAAGGATATACTTTAACTCATGGTTTAAAGATATAATCATACTTATAACCTTCTTGGGGTCATCTTTTTATAGCAACAATAACAACAATTAACATTTACTGAGCATTTACAGTGTGCCAAAGTGTCATGTATTCTCTATGTGCATTTTCTACACAACTGCTCATTTTGCAGATGAGAAATGTGAGGCATGAAAGGTTCATAACCTACCATGGTCTCAAAGATTGGCATTAGGATTCAAACCCAGAACACCACACCCTGCACTTTTAATCCTTATGCAAAATTGCTTCTTCCTTTTCTTATTTTTTTAACCACTACACAGTTCTTAAAATTCCCTACTTGGCATGTTATGATATCAGCATGAAATCAAAAGAACAACTATTTTTCCCTGGCCCCTCCTGTAATTCTGGAAGAGAAAATTCAGAATAATGGGGAGAGAAAGAAAGCAATGTTCATGGGGGAAAAAGGAAGCAGAGTGAGGGAAAGAAAGGGAATGAAGTCTATCAAAAGGCATTTAAAAATAATTTTCACATACTCAGAAGAAATAAAACTTTTTAGGAACCAGCAGGTGACGTGGTGGTTAAAGGTGCTGGACACCCCCACATAGCTGACCACAGTTCATCCCGAATCTGGTGGCTTGTTGTCTCACTTTCCATATCTCTCTCTTTCTCTCTCTCTCTAGTCAAATTAAAATAAATGAATGAATAAATAAATAAAATTAAATAAATAATTTTTTTTTAAAAAAAGAAACATGACCATTCCAAGCCTCCCTATGGAAGAACTCCAGTGCTGGCTCACTGTACTCCTTATCTCAAGCCCTCATTACTATAATGCAACAGACCACATGGAATGTTCCAGTAACCTCCTTAGAATAAAAACAGAAACCATACTAAAATATAAATAACATCAAGCAGATAACATAATAAGAGAAAGAATGAAATATACCAGAACAAAGAAAATGGAGAACTATATTTAGGACATAATCCATATAGAAAAAATGAGAAGTTAAAAGGTTCCAAGGATATTTTTTTTAATTCTTCAGGCCAGCAAGTTGCATAGTTGCATAGTGGTTAAGGAGCTGGACTCTGACATGACCAACCATGGTTTGAGTCCCAGACCTGGTGACTTGGAACTCATGCCAAGTGCATGTGTATGTGTGTGCCCAAAGTCCTGAGAGAAGAATAGACGAGAAGGGATGGCAGCCTGGCCATCCCCCCTGGAGAGTGATTTCTCATGTTCTTTCTCTCACCTCCCTCTGTCTCTTCAGTGAGCACAGATGCTCTATAGCAAAAATCTCTCAAAAAAATTCCATAAGTTTAGAGAGTTCTATGAAAACAGGTGAGAGGAGGGGGAGAGTGTAAGAAAAGAAATTGAGGAAAACAGATAGACAAGACATTTAGGGGGACACAGAAATGAAATATTAGCTGTTAATGTGTTTTGTATCCTCAACTGGACTGGTGTGAAGTGTACTCATGTGGGGTAAATTCAACTTACAAGCTAAATGATATATAGTGATTAAATGTATAAAGCAATTTTTAATTAAAAAAATAAAATATGTAACTTCTCAGAAAACCATATTCAAAGCCAGAACTAGAAAGAAATAGGCTTTTACCTGACACTTTTCTAAGACGCACAGTATCTTTCAGTCAGAGAACTGAAGAGAGCTGTGGAACACACAGATTATCGACTTTTATTATCACAATAACCCTGTCGATCGGGGGTAAGTATTGATTTCAGTTCACAGTTGTGGAATTGGGGGACAGAGAATTTGGATAACAGGCAGCAAAGCAGCATTTGAAGTCAAGACCATTCATCAGCATAAATCTGGACTGACCTTTATCTGAACTGTGTTTATAAAATGGAAACTACTACACTAGACAGAAGTATGACGTTTAGGCTAAGAATTTTACTGTAGCCCTTGTGACTTCCTGACAACTTCATTGTCCTGACCTGTGGGGTCATGACTGCAGGGTAAACTAGAGTTGTTTACAGTCATTATCATCCTCTGCTCACCTCTGCGCAGCACCTTAGAGAGTCCAAAAGCATGTATGTATATTATATACCAATTACACAGTTTGTATGTCAACAGCACATACAGGTGACATTGATCATAGTATGTTACCTGTGGATTATATGTGTCACATATAAACTATATGACTTGGGTGTGTAAGTATTATGCTGCCCATGTATTCATGTTACATACAGTTTACAGAGCTCATGTATATACACTCACTGGCTCCTAACAACAACCTTATAAATTACAGGAAAGATCATTTGTAGTCTCATTTTCATAACAAGAACACTGAGACCAGAGAGGTTAAGGTTGCCAGCCAGTTTAACAGAACAGGGACTTTAACCTCCAGCCTCAAAGATCATCATCATGATAACTTTTAAAGAGAAAAACATTTTTTGAAACTGGAATAACAGGACTTTGAAAAGCAAACATTCCAAACCAAAAGAAAGGAGAGAAGAGGGAAAAAAGCCTATGTCCCAAATGCAAAGTCAAGCTGTGATTAGTCTTTCATGAGCAGTAAAATGGGCTGAGACAACAGCATTCACACATCTAGAAGGGAGAAACCTAGACATAAACATGTGAATACACTGTAGACATGTGTGAAGTCTCTGTAAGTACATCAATGAACTGTGAAGGCAGTGGTTAAGTAGGGGCTGGGCATTACAGCACCTCTGCCACTGACTCACTGCACAACCTTAAACAATGTTTCTCCTTTCACTGCTTTAATTCTTTCATCTATTTAAAAAAAAGAAAAGAATCCATCATACTAGCTATTTGTCCATAAAGCAAGTTGAGAGCCTTGAGCAAAAGAATGCCTTAGCAAAACATATTATTACTCTGCTCTCTGCCTGAAAGCACATTAATTAGGCTATGTATCAAACATGTACAGCTTCCGATAGTGTGACGAACACTGTGTTCACCATATGATCCTACTGAATAGACAAATGCAGCATGTACACAACTATGGGTGCCATAAAAATCAATCATAAGTCAAATTTTATTATGATGTCTTCTTTTACACAGCAGGAAAGTGGCTCGCATTGTGTACTACAACTCTAATATCCCTGCGCATTTCACTAAATCATTCTACACAAAAGCAGCAAGTAAAGCACCATCTTCTCTCTTCCAGATAGGTGTAATGGCCTCCTAGCTGTCCCCACCCATTTACTCTGGCTCTCACTCATTCTCCCAGCCAGAGTTGTCTTAATTATAGCTATCAATATGATCACAACAAGGCACTCCCCTGGATTAAATAGTTTATTACCTGTTGATGATGATGTGTATAGTATTCTCAACTGGACTGGTCCGAGGTGTATTTCATGTTGGGTAAATTCTCTATATAAGCTAAATGATGTATACCGATTGAGTAAATAATAATAATAAATTTTTTTAAAAACTTTTCTGTGGTTTTCTATGTCTCTTATATGGAAGATCAAAATACTTAGCAGAGCTCAGAGAGCCCAGAAACCATCATCTATGCATATTAGCGACTGTATTTCTTCCTGCTTTCTTTCTGGACCACTCTACTCCATTCACTAAGAGTAACATCTGCAATAAACATGTGTTGAATGGCTAAGGCCAACAATTTGTTAAGGTTTGTTCTAGAATAAGAAGCATTATTTTGATTAACCAAACAAACAGATGATTGATTTCCCCACTATCAAGTAGGAAAGAACCTTAGAACAGGGGATAAGTTATTCCTATAACTCTCCATCCACTGGCCTTGCCACAAACTGAACCACACTAAAACCTAAAGAGGCAAGATTTCAGCAAATGGAATGACATAATGCCTCAGCAAACCAACATCACAGTTACCTATACTGTCTCCTTATATGGCAAAAGAAAGTCACACCCAGGGAGCACCAAAGGTAATATGTGGGTTCATTCAAGCACCATTAATGACAACAGTCTTTGTATAAGGGATTTAGTTGATTACCTATCATGTTTGTTGGATTAAGATAATAAGAAGAAGAAAAAGAAGAGTGAAATCATTTCAGTCTTGCAATAGCACTCCCCACCCACTGGTAGGGATCAGTTTTTCTTCTGTTTCCTTAAATGAACAAAATCATCCCAGTAGGCCTGGTGGCATGCCAAGGTAGTGCAAAAGATCTTAAGGATGTTCCTAAAACCAGGCTTAAGTCAGAGTGCCCTGACACTCCCTCCAAAGAAGTTATCTAGCTGAAACATCACCTTTCTCCTCAGAAAGTTTTGGTGTCAGCTGAAAAAAGAGGTTGGAAAAAGAAGGGAGAAGGTCCTCCTTTTCTGAATGTGACCATGATAAAGGAGGGTTAATTCCCACAGTAGCAGGGGATTGGCTGACCCTTTCTTCCCACGCTTACACGAAGGTAGTGAATGGTAAATATGTCACTCACGGCCACCAGGTGAAAAGACCTTGACAACCAGGGAAAAAGGCTTTCGCTTCTGGCGATGATGCTAAATTGCCACGTCTCCCTGAGCACTGGCAACTCAGAGTTGAAGGTGTAAGTGGGAGATCAGCAATTGCTTCCAAGCAGCCCAGTACTCCAGAGCAGACCCTTACATCACAGGTCATGTCAAAATACTGAATTAGTGAGGAGAAAAAAAAAAAACTAGCAAGACAAACCTTTGAATTCAGAGACTGAGGATCCTTAAAAACAGGAGTTGTGTCTTATTAGTCTTTCTATTCATAAAACTAAAGCACCTCTTAGATAAATTCTCGATAAAATTAATAACTAAATGAACTAAATTAATTTGAGGATTTTAATTCAAATTATTTGTGGCTACAGAACTTAACCAACAATGGGATTACACACAAAATGCATAGTTTAGGGGTAGGAGAAGAAAGGCAATAGAAACATTTTCAACATGGCTAGTATCTGCAATGAACAGGTATTTGAATCAGCATCCCACAACTGCCACAATTTTAATCATCATCTCTGGGGGGGGGGGGGGGGGGTTGGGCTCAACAGCAAAATAATACAAGAGTCCTAGCTCTATTATTAACTTACCATAGGCCATTGCTGGTAGTAAATCCCTCTTTCAGTTACTGTTTCCTTGCCTGTAAAATAAAAAGTATAAAAAGCTGACAAATACACTTCATTTTAACATCCAGTATTATATTCCTATAAAACAGAAAAATCCTCAATATGTTATTGGTAACTACAGGTCAATAGATAGAAAAAAATCTTTATGGTTTTACATTACTGGATTCAACTCTTTGAGTTTATATACTCCTGGGAAAATGTAAGGAAAGTTCCTTCTCTTCTGAAAAGGGAGCATAGAAACAAGTGGAGAAATTTTAGAGATTTTACTAATTTCCTGAAGTCTAGCTGTTAAATTCCAAGTTTAAAATCTCAGCTTAAATTGAAGCGCTGTGTTGATTTTTCAGTTACTAATGTTACTAATGGATAAGATGATAAAAAAGCATATGAATTAATGGCTGCTATAAGACATTTGGTTACAGTATTAACAACAGAAAATATATAACACTTTGAAATATTCTTGCCAAAAAAATAGTCAGACCTGAACCTAATAATGCCTTTAGCTCTTATTACTAACTTATAAGAAATACAGCAGTCAAGGAAATGTGTTTCTTGGGATTTTTTTATTTATTATTATTTTTTGTAGATTCAATCACTGTATATCATTACAGCATACCAAATACATTTCCCCATCCTGAATACACTGTACATTGTTCAAAGATATTACAACACTTATTATCAACAGATAATTTTCCATTTTTGTGTCCCTTAAATGTTTTGCTTCTTTCTTTTTCCCCTTAATTCCCTCCCTCTCATGGAAAAGCCAGCTCCATGGCCTGATGGTTAAACACCTGGATCTCACATGACTGACTGTACTGTTTAAGTCCCAAACCTGGCATCTTGAGAAACACACCAGACAAGTGACCCTGCATGTCCCAAATTCCAAAAGGAGGGGAAGATGGAGAAGAAAGGATTGTGCCTGGAGATACTTTGTCCTCTCCCTCTCTCTCTGTCTTTTTGTCTCTGGCAAGCATATGCACAGTGTACCAAAAAAAAAAAAAAAAAAGAAAGAAAGAAAGAAAGAAAGAAAGAAAAAGAAAATAATAACATGGGGATATAATGGGAAAAATCCAGACTTTGAGAAATCCTGCAGGATATATCTTGCCCTTCTAGTCATTCTTTCTACTCTGCTGCCTGGGACCTCTTTCTCCTTTCCAACTACAACAGTCTTTTAAGCATTAGTCTTTGGCTTTCCATATCTAAGAGCTTATCATTTTAAACTATACCTGCCCACAAACATCTTTCTTTTCTTCTTATTTCTGTTCTTGTTGAGTTTATTCCACATAATCCACTACTGCTTTATGTTCTTCCCAAAACCAAGTTTAACATTATGGAGGACCTATCATAAATTGGAAATATTAGAGAATTAAAGTCAGACACAGCATTGGCTGTTAAGTGTTCTTACAACTAACTGAAGGGATAACTGAGCATTGTTTGTCCTGCAATTCATTCCGCGAACATCTTCCACGAGTGTGTCCAAGTCATTTAGAACAATACTAATACAGGTTAAAATTAATGGCTGCTATAAGACATTTGGTTACATCTAGAACAATACTAATACAGGTTAGAATGTATATTCGTACTGAATTTTGTAACTACAGGTCTTATTTCATTGAAATCTGCCTTCTCTTTCTTCATTTTAAAATCTTTGTCTCTTCAAGTTTACTAGCTCTCTCATGCTGGCCCCACTGCCTGCTGGTTAAGAGAGCCAGATTCCATGTAGGCGAACTCAATTCAAATCTTGGTCCTAGCAGCATGAAAAATATAGTGGGTGTATTTGCTTGCATGCCCCAAATGCCAACAGAATGGAGAAATGAAAGAGAAGGGACTGTGTTGTGACCACACACCATGGGATGGGGGGCTTTTCCCTCCCTCTCTCACTCTCTCTCACAAGCACACATGTCTTCTGGCAATACTAATACAGGTTAAAATTAATGGCTGCTATAAGACATTTGGTTACATCTAGAACAATACTAATACAGGTTAGAATGTATATTCGTACTGAATTTTGTAACTACAGGTCTTATTTCATTGAAATCTGCCTTCTCTTTCTTCATTTTAAAATCTTTGTCTCTTCAAGTTTACTAGCTCTCTCATGCTGGCCCCACTGCCTGCTGGTTAAGAGAGCCAGATTCCATGTAGGCGAACTCAATTCAAATCTTGGTCCTAGCAGCATGAAAAATATAGTGGGTGTATTTGCTTGCATGCCCCAAATGCCAACAGAATGGAGAAATGAAAGAGAAGGGACTGTGTTGTGACCACACACCATGGGATGGGGGGCTTTTCCCTCCCTCTCTCACTCTCTCTCACAAGCACACATGTCTTCTGGCAATTAAAAAAATAAATTTATTAAGTAACTCTTCTCAGTGTTCCAAATGCTACTTGCTGGTGGTCACTTACAAGCTGTCCACCTCTACATCCAATTCTAATTCTTTCCTACTTTTAAAAACCAAATTCAGTTGGCTTCCCACCATAGTTGTCTCATTATCTACCACTTACAAAAACTGACTTCCATGGTCTTAAAATATTTTTGCCTGTGTATGGTTTTTCAGATTAATTTTCCTTTTGTCAGTCACTGTGTACAAATATTATTTGGAAGCAACTGTAACTTGACTTTCCTTTTCATCCTAGTCCAATAGACTATATTGAATGTTTTTAAGATTTAACTCAAGTATCCTTCCCCCTTTTCCTGGACAAATAGAAATAAAAGAAGATGGTTTGTTTTGATTTTATTTGTCTACAGTCTGATAATGTAAGGCACTCATAAACCATCTAATCTAGTGTCATCCAGAAGCTGCGTACTATTACTATAAATGTCTAATCTTTTTATATAATCTTTCAAATCACAGGATAATAACATGGCAATGTTGCCTGAAGATCTACTACTCACCTGTTCTGAAATGTTATACATGGTCAAAATATATTTGGGAATCATTTGGGCCATTCTTTTCTCATTACAAAGAAGAGGTTGCCTATAAAATGCTTCAGTGATGGAACGATTGTCTTTAAAAAGAATATTCAGACTGGGGTCACATCTAGTGGACAGGACTTTCTTCTGACATCTAATATAACTGCATGAAACTCCATTCATACACTTTTCTGCAAAATACCCACACAGTTTTAATGATGAACATTTCTGTTCGTAAGAAAGACGAACCAGATGTAAAAATCATAAATCTTTTAGTGGGAAAGCCATGCAGAAAAAAGATAACTTTGATTCTGAACAATTTGAACTCCACAGAAATTTTTTTGAAAAAATCATGAAATCATTTCATAGGTGAGATACTCATTCATCAAAACGACGACTAAATATTGGACATTTATTGAGAGAATAGTGGGAACCATTATCCCTTTGAGTTCTTTCAAAAGTTTAAAAATAAGCTCAGCAATTTAGTGTTTCCCTACCTAAAAGCAGAAAGCTGCAACAAGTGACTAGTTGTTGACATTATTTCCAGTTCTGTGATTCCACAAATGTTGGCATTTACAGGTCATTTTACTCTCATTTAAAATGTAAATTTAGGGAACCAGCAGTTAGCGTAATGGCTATGTCACTGGACTCCCACATAGTCGACCGCGGTTCACGTCCCGGATCCAGTGGCTTAAAACTCATGCCGGGCGCGTGTGCGTGCGTACCCAAGATCCTGAAAGGAGAATGGAGGAGAAGGGATTGCAGCGTGACCATCCCCCTTGGGGGGTGATTTCTCGCTTTCTGTCTCTATGTCTCTGTCTGTCTGGCAAGCGCACACGCCCTATAGCGAAAAACTCTCCAAATATATATATATATAAATTTAAAAGAAAGTTATGCATGTTTTAAAATTCCTATACAAAATATATAACTTCATATTAATTTCATTTTAGCTTTTTCTTTGTCAACTAATTTTTTAATTAACTTAATTTTTTTTAATTGCCAGAGGTCACATGTACTCACCAATAAGGGACAGAGAGCATAGAAGGAGAAAACGCCTCTCCTTCCCCAAAGGGTATGGTCACACTACAATCCCATCTCCTCTATTTTTCCATCTTTGGGGATTTGGGGCATACAGTCAGGGTCTGGATTTGAACCATGGTCAGTCAAGTGAGATACAACTCTGTTAACTGCTAGGCTACAAGGCTGGCCCCAACTTAATTCCTTCAAAATTAGATTAAGCTGTATGAGTTTATTTTTCTAAAGTTCTTCTAGCCATTCATATATACAACACAGTACACACAACATAGGGAATATCTGAAATGATGTTTGCCAAATGTCACCAATGGTTATATCTGTATGGTGGAATTTGGAGGTTTTTTTTTTTTTTAATCTTATTTCTTGTACTTTCATGTAGTACTTGAATTTTTTAAAAATAATCATGTACAATCTTTACTTTTTCTTTTTTTAAAAAAAAGGCATCATTTCTTTTGAAATATAATGGAACTCCACACATTACAGTTATAGTTATCACTGTATGATAGTATGAGAGGAAATGTTTTCTTCTTAGTTTTCTCCAATTTCATCACCAAATTTTCCCTGCCCTAGTCTTGCTATGATACAAAAGTCATGTGCTCAAGGTTAGCACCTATAAATCAAAACTCCCACACACTGGTATAAAATGAGACATGGACCAAATTTATGGGGCTAATAAGTCACTGCCAGTCAGACATGCAATGAGCAGAGAAATGAGCAGTTCCACTGTACTGAGTTTGTGAAAAGGGAGCATAGCCTGGTCCTTGCATATACTAGAGGTGAACGTTCTTTATGAGTCTGGGCCCAAGGGAACAGGAACCAGAGTCAATCATTATCTTGAGTCAAAACAAAGAACCCGGAACCACCCATGTACATTGGAACACTACCTCTAAACAAGTCACTATGTTTCCCTACTTTGCTCTATTTATATTGTCTCCCTGTCATCTTTTCCTCAAGTTAGAGATGTACGTTTATCTTACATACATTCCCTTTAAACATGCTCCAAGGCCTCCATATCCATAGCTAAGTTTTTCCAGCTTGTGCACAGTGAAATGAGGAAACTCCAGAGGACCTTCCTTGACAAAGTTTCATTGCAAGGGCAGGAGGAGCAGAGTTGGTATGCTCCGAGTGGTTTTAATGATCATTGGAAATACATTGGCCTTAATGAGTGGCTAGTCCACTCCTAGTTCGTGCTTTTTCCCACTATTTCTAACACTCACAGTTCCAAACACAAGCAAGAGGTAATGGCAGCAGAGGATGTGAGTAAAAATTTTGACTCTAAAAAGTTTATTACTGATGCTCCAAGGTGGTACAATGGTAGCAGCCACTCTGCGATGCTGAGTCCAGGTGGGAGATTGGAATTCAGTTTCTCACTCAACTTGTACACACCAGCCATGCCCCTGTGATCCTGGCTGACTGAGAAAGCTAAGGGGTGATCCCCTAGAGAGGGTGTCCCCCCCATCTCAATCTATCACTCTCATGAAAGGAAAAAACTTTTTTAAAAGTTTACTTTTGCATTGACACGCATTTATAAAATGCCTACAAGAAGTCTGACTCTGGTATTGACTTAAGACATAATCTCTGTTTTCAAGAAGCCTGCAACCTCAGAAGAGTGTAACAAATGCAGTATAATGTGGTACATGAAAGAATGGGGTGGACCCAAGAGGTGACTGGGCATGGCTGGGAAGCTCTTAGCTTCCAGGGTAGGGTGGAGATGCCAGGAGATATTTGCCCCTCTGGAGGATCTTGAGAACCAGATGAAGCAATTTCCTCCTAGAAGAAGCACTCATGCAGGAGAATTCAGAAAATAATTATTGAAGTTCCCTTGTTAAACTACAGGGCAAACAGGGGCAGGTAACTTTCCAGCAGAGGGGACAGCACAGAACAAGGCAGTGCCATCTGCAAATTCTTGTGCTCAATTATATTACACATGCAAATCAGCTCTCACTCACTCACCTCCATGAGCCCCTGGTTCCTTATCTGCAAAATAAAGACAATAACCCTTGCCAGGCTACATCAAGGGTTGTTATGAGGATAAAATAAAGTATATCAGAGGGACAGCAGGTGGCATAGTGGCTAAGGGTGCTGGATTCCCACATGGCCAACTGCAATTCAAGTCCCAGATCTGGGAGCTTGCTTTCACTCTCCTTCTCTCTCTATCTCTCTCTTTCTCTCTGTCCCTCTCTAGTCTAATTAAAATAAATTAATGGGGACCAGCAGCTGACATAATGGCTGTCACTAAACTCCCATGTAGTCGACCGTGGTTCAAGTCCCGGACCCAATGGCTTAAAAAACTCACGCTGGGCGCATGTGTGTGCATGCCCAAGATCCCGAGAGGAGAGTGGAGAAGGGATTGTGGTATGGCCATCTCCCCTGGGGATCGACTTCTTGCTTTCTGTCTCTCTGTCTCTCTCTGTCTTTCTGGCGAGTGCCACACCCTATAGCAAAAATTCCTCCAATAAAGGAATAAATAAAGTTAATAAAATATTTCTTTGAAAAAAAAGATGATCAGAGCCATCCAGATGGCATGGTGGTTAAGGCAGCTAGATCTCACATGGCCAACTGCTTGATTTGAGTCCTGGGTCTGGTGGCTTGAAAAACACACTGGAAGCATATATGTGTGTCCAAAAATCCCAAGAGGAGAAGAAAGGAGGATTAAGGCATTGTTATCCCCCTGGGGGGGAGGGTGCTTTCTCATTCTTATTCTCTCTCTCTCTCTCTCTCTCTCTCTCTCAACTGGCAAATGCATTCACCCTATATCAAATTAAATACACACACGCATACACACACACACACACACACACACACACACACACACTTATCAGGCCAGGTGGTAGCACAGCAGTCACCCATATTCTGAGTTCATATCCCAGGACCTCCCTGAGCACATTGGGTGTGCCTGTGCCCATGATCCAGACCAGCTGACACCAGATTGGGGTGTGAAGACATGGGGGAGCCTGACTCTGTCTCTGTCGCTCTCTAGCCTTCTCCCTGTCTCTTTCTCTCTTGGAGAGAAATAATGAAATAAAATGAACTTTTTTCATAAAAGAAAATCAAAGAACCATGTAAGAGAAGTGTTGTACAACTCTCTGCCAAGATTCAGCTCAATGGTGACAGTGCTATACAGAAAAAGAATCCTGCCTGGCTTTGCCTCCAGCCCACAGTTTGTTCTCAAGCTATCCCCGGTCCCAGTTGTTCTACATTGTTTTGTTTTGCTTTCATTTATCAAATTAAAGTCTTAGAACCAAGAACTTGAAAGTTCCTTCCCACATTGACATTTTATTTCTAAGTCCCCTTTAAATCTAGGCACCAGTAACCAGCACGTGGCTCCCACCCCCAGACTACTTCTTTATTCATTGCTAACCTTTACCTTGGCAGACGAAGCACAACATTCATCAAGCAAGTTAGACAACCCATGGCACATTTCCTGTTTTCCGCAGTCCCTATTACAGGTTGCAGACACACAGAGCCCAGCCATTGCCGGGCTCACCCGGGGACAGGGCTGCTGGGCAGTCAACAATGACTACGTTCCTCCCAGGGACCAAGGGAAGGAGTCTTGAGCACAGGCCAGAGTTGTTTAGTTTTGAGGTGTGCTGGGATGAAAGGCAATCTGGATGCGGAAGGCCCGGTCATTCATTAATTAATTATAACTCTAATTGAGGGTTTGTTCCTAAGAGAGCTTTCTTTGAAATTACTTTCCATCAAACAGCTACTGCCACAAAGGCATCAGATATTCAGAATCTTTTCTATTTCCTCAACACAAGTAGCTTTATTCCAGGACCTGGGTTTCTGTTCTAATCTGGCTCTACCTATAAGAGTCTGTCCTACCCTTGTGTCAGAGCTGGCGTTTGCTTATTTGGGGTGTGGGGGGTAATACATGTATCTATTTGTTTACTGTATTTTTTTAAGGAAACCTATACTGCATCAAATAATCCTTTTGTGGACTTTAATCTGACCCTTTCAGATAAAGAGACAGTAGGAAAACTCCACAGAAAGATTAGAAAGACACCTGAGACTAATACCCACCTGATGTCATGGGCCACGCCTCTGGTTACAACTGGAAGAGAAAAATCAAACTGGCACATTGATGTGGCTCGAAACAACAGCAATGTGTGTAAAGGCCCAGGGGCACTTGGGATTGACCAAGAGGAAACACACGTTGCACAATGATATGATCTTGTTGGTACAGTTGTCAGAGAAGGGAACTCCCACAGCAAAGGGCATAAAAACATCCAGGGCAGTCAGGGGCGGTTCAGTTCTGCAGTGCCAGGGAGTGGAGCAGAGCTCAGCCCTGTCCCAAACACAGATGGGACTATGAACTCCAGCCGCAGCTTCAGCCAGACCCCCACAGCCTCTCTTCATGGCACTGGAGGTGTTTGGGGCCGGCTGGGGAGCTTCCCCCGGGCTCCCAGTGTCCACGGTGGTGCAGGGGGAGTTCGTATCTCCCTTTCCTTCACCAGGCCAACCTGCCTGCCCTCTGGAGGGTCTTGGGATTCTAGAAGAGGGAGTTCCCTCCTTGGTGGAAATGGGAAGGAGACCATGCAGAACCTCAACGACCGCCTGGCCTCCTATCTGGACAAGGTGCGCGCCCTGGAGAAGGCCAACGAGAAGCTCGAGAGCCACATCCTGCAATGGCATCAGCAGAGAGACCTCGGCAATAAGAAAGATTACTCCCAATATGAGGAAAGCATCAGCCACCTGCAGGAGCAGGTAAGATTCTGGATGACACTGGAGCTCGAGATGGGGCTACATTTCCAGGGGAAGCAAAGTCAGTACAAAAGATGTCCTAATGGCCTAAGAGTTGAAAGTAGATGTGTACAGAGGTATTTGAAGATGTTTTTTCAACTCTACTTTAAACATGGACTTCGGACAGTCTGTGTGTAAAATTAATCTTCTATACACCAATATGTAAAAAATGAAGGCAGCAAAAATTACAGAAGTATTATAGACTATTTTTAAAATGAGACTATCTGATTTTTCACATACTAAAAATATCTAAAACATCTGAGACAGCCAGCCACTGTCCGGTATCACTTATGATCTAACAATGTAATACGGTAAGGGGTGGTGTTCCTTTTGCATGCTCAGAGCACATGGCACAAGAGAGTGTTTGCTTTCTCATGACATCAGTTTTTCTGCACCTCAAAGTTCTGGAAACAGTGGTTATTCATCAACAAAAGACTGAATTAAACTATTTTGAAGATCACACCTAAAAGTTGTCACCCTATTAGCAAATACATAATTGTGCCATACCTAGATACTTCTCTTTGGAGGCTGCTTACAGTGCTGGGAATAGCATACTGCTTAGAAAAAAATGACAATAAATTAATCTAATTTTCAGAATCTGAGAGTTTTGAACAGGTTGTAGAGATCATCTTCAAAAATAACTTTGCAGCCAAACACAAAAAAGCTAAGCTCATGCCTTCTGGGATGCTTTTTAACATTAGCTAGAGGTACAGGGAATCTAGTCATCTCAAAAGTTATTTCTTAAATCTGCCCAGCTTTCTCTTATATAAAGTTGTCCCAGAAAAAAAATCTCTGTAAAGACAATAATTTAACCTCTCCTAGAAAGAGCATCAGAGGTTTCCAATATTTATACTGTGTTATTTCACAACATTCAGTTGTCCTTACTGAATGTAGGAAGGACCAATCAAGATAATAAAAATCTGTCCTCTTAATGAACCCTAATTATTGAATAATCAACCTAATAACTGACTGTGTAATTGCCTTAACTATATAGTACATGGTTGTCTTTATGAAAAAAACAAGGTGACTCAACAATCCTCATCATATTTTTTGTTTGTTTATTTAATAAGTTGCTTTGGTCTTACGATGGAGAAAATAGAATTTTTTTTATGGAGAGATGAGAACATGACTCACAAAAGAAATGTGAGGTTAGACCTTGTCAAATAATTGGTTAACTAACAGAACAGAGAGGGAGAAAAGGTTGAAAAGGAAGAGGAAACATTTATTGAGGAGTTATTTTATGCTAGGCGTCATGTTGGGTAGTTAATCCATATATCTGTGCTGAGAGCTTCCTGCAATGTGGAAATATTCTGTATCATCTGATGAAAACTAGAGCTCAAAAAACTGAAATAGCTACCCAAAGTCAACAGCAAGAGTAAGAGGGAGGATTAAAACTCAGATCTGTTTCCAATGGCCTAATGAATTCTACTTTTTGTTCCTTTTTTTTTTTTTTTTTTTTTTTTTTTTTTTTTTTTTTTTTTTTTTTTTGACCAGAGGGCACGTACACTCACTGGAGAGAGACAGAGAAAGAAAGAGGGAAAATGAGAAAGCACCCCATAGCAAATAGCCATGCCTCAATTCCTTCTCCATTCTCCTTTCAGGATTTTAGGCACACATGCACACACGCCCAGCATGTCTTTCAAGCTGCCAGGTCCAGGACTCAAACGGCACAGTTGCCTAAACCACCATGCCACCACCTGGATTCCACGATTTCGTATCAGGCAAGACAGCAAACTGTGTAAATTTTAATTACTGATAAATATAATGCATTACATAGCATTGTTAATCATGCAACACATTATCTCATTAATTCTTATAGCTCTGAATCTGGTATTTTTATCCCCAATCTATAGATAAGGAAATTGGTATCGATTAGTTGTCTAAATTCTTTGGAACAAATTGAGAAAAGTGATAAGGGGGCAACTTGCCCACTCCCTAGATGACCTGGAATTCTCTGTTCTGAGATTAAATAGGAAGTTTCATC
>NW_006159986.1:2304082-2316014 GCF_000334495.1 Tupaia belangeri chinensis | reverse complement strand
AGTTTGTGTTGCATTGTTGCATTACCCCTTTGTTGGCAAAAAACAGCTATTTCAGTTGAGGTTGTCTATCTCAACCTTACCCATTTACAGATGAGAAAACAGAGGACCAAAGAGGTCTCACAATTACCTAGAGCTGGACCTGGGTCTTAAGGAAATGCTCCAAGTAGATACAGCTCTTCTCCACCTCCACTTTGGAGATACAAGATGTTACTCAAAAAGCCTGAGAAATTTAGTTTGGAGACAGCAGGTGGCATAGTGGCTAAGGGCGCTGGACTCCCACATGGCCGACAGAGGTTCGAGTTCCGAACGTGGCGGGTTGCTTTCTCACTTTCTCTCTCTTTCTCTCACTCTGTCCCTCTCTGATCACATTTAAATAAATAAATAAATAAATAAAGTTAAATAAAATAATTCTTTAAATATGTGAAAAAGTCTATTTAAAAAAGAAGAAAGAAATTGAGTTCAAGGCCAGGCAGTGGTGCAGTGGTAATGCAAACCCAAATTATTGAATAATCACCCTAATAATTAACCAGGGACCCACCTGGCAAGAAAGGTCCTGGATTCCCATGACCATGACCATTCTGCTGGTCATGCATGTGCATGCCTATGATCCAGGCCAACTGAGGCTGGGGTGGATTGCAGAAGAAAGTCTAGTTGGGGGTATCTATTTCTTTCTCTCTTTTTCTCTCTCAAGAAATAAATAAACATTCTTTTAAAAAGAGGCCAGCAAGTGGCATGGTACTTAAGGCTCTAGATTCCACATAGCCTACCACAATTTGAGTTCCAGGCCTGGCGGCTTGAAAATCATACCTGTGCATGTGCATGTGTGCCCAAAATCCAGAGAGGAGAATGGAGGAGATGGGATTGTTGCATGGTCAGCCCCTTGGTGGTTATTTCTCACTTTCCTTCTCACTTTCTCTTTCTGTCTCTCTCTCTGGTGAGTACACATGCCTATGTCAAAAACTAAAAAAGAGAAAGAAAAAAGAAAGAAAGAAAGAAAGAAAGAAAGAAAGAAAGAAAGAAAGAAAGAAAGAAAGAAAGAAAGAAAGAAAGAAAGAAAGAGGGAGGGAGGGAGAAAGGAAGGAAGAGAAACAAAGAAGGAAGAAAGAGGGGAAAAAAAGAAAGAAGGAAAAAGGAAATAAAAAAATTGAGCTAAAAAATTAATCCATTTTGAAATCCATGACTGGACATAGTCATAGGGCATCATAAATAAAACTCTGAATGATTCTCAACAGTACTATATTTAGCATTTTGGTTTACGGCCCAACATTCTATTTTCCTCTCCCTACTAGGAGATCATAAGCCTTGGAGCAAAAATGCTGCATTACTATACCAACTAGATTTTAAAAGAGTGAATTCAGAGCCTTAGGGAGAATCTAGGTGATTAATTACAACATACAATGCAAAACCTGTGCCTCCTATATTCTTTCTCAATCCGTCTTTATCCATTCACTACCATGAGAACCGGCTCAGGAATAATGACTGTATCATAACACCATATAAAGTAAACCTAAATGTACTTTTTTTCAAGTACATTTCAGAACTCACACACTCATTAACTATGACTAGAAGACTGGACACTGCATGTGGGTTTTACAATGAAGAAATTATCACTTTAACCCAGAAAAGCCAAATAGACCCACAGATAGTATTTTTGATGTTCTGGTGCTATAGCATGTATAGCACTAGGTTTCCTTGGATGTCCATCAGTGCTGTATGGTATGTGTCAAAGAGAGTAACTAAGTGCACAAAAAGGTAAGATTTAATCCAGGGGTCCCCAGGTTTTTGGGGATGGAGATTTTTTTTTCATGAGTTCAGATAATACAAAGAAAAAAGAACCTGCAGAGAAAAGAACTATTGCTATGAATGCTCCTAAGCAGCACTGTAGAGAAAAGATGAGGAAATATCTACAGTATCCCTTTTTAGAGCAAAGGCAAAGTCATAGCACCCTTTGGAATTCCACAAATGGAAGAAGGAAATTGGGCAGAGGCAGCCAGACTGGCGCTCTCCCTAAGAACAGCAAAAGTTTGAGGTTGTATTGCAACGTGTAAAACTTGGGGAGGGGCCAGGCTGTGTCACAGCAGTAATACAATGGCAGCTACATAGGAAAGATCCTAGGTTCATGTCCCCGGACCTGCCTGAGCACACCAGGAATGCTTGCCAATAATCCAATGCTTGGATCATGGCATGAGGGATCCTGCTGGGGATGCCTATCTCTCTGTCTCTCTCTCTCTCATCTCTCTCTCAGAAAGAAATAAACTTTAGGAGAGAGAGAGAGATATCTAGTATAGACATTGACTCTACAAAAGTACTAGAATTTTTAATAAAGAAAATCGTATGAGCTACACTTTTCTGAACTATTCAGTTTCAACTAATTTTACAGTACGTCAAGAATATACCATTTTACAAAATTATTTGATCTCCTCTAATTCTTAGAATTCCTGGATTAAGTGACTATTATTCTTGCCATTTTATGGATGAAGAAACTAAGGATCAGCCAAGCTCATTTAGCTAGTGGGTGCTGGAACTGGATCCCAGGCCCCACTCCTGGAGTTCCAGACCTGGTGTTCTTACCACCTTGGAATCCTGCTATAAGTGCATTCATGATACCACATTCCATGTAATCAGTGAAGCTTTAAGAAGGTGCAGACTTCTAAAAGGTGCCTTTGTGTGGAGGTATTGCTTTGTCTCAAGAAAATCCTTTTTAAATAAAGGAATTAACTGAATAAATACAATGGGAATGTCACAGGATTCTCTGACTCCAAATAAATTACAGAAGTTTAGATCTAAGATCGCTAACGTCACCTGTTTCTAGTATAAACTCCATGATATCATTTCTTTTGAAGAGAGATTTTTTTACTATAGGGTGCATACATTCACTGGGGAGACCGAGAGACAGAAAGCAAGAAACCCCCCTCCAAAAGGATGGCCGTGCCGCAATCCCTTCTCCTCTTGGCATCTTAGGCACACACGTACTCACACCCAGCATGAGTTTTAAGTCACCAGGTCCAGAACTCGAACCACAGTCAACTATGCAGGAGTCCAGTGATGTAACCATTATACCATCTGCTGGTCCTACTCCATGATATAATTTACAGGTGGTGACACTGAAGCCCCAGGAGCAGAGTGACTGGCACAATTCCACACGATGGTCAGTAGCAGAACACAAACCAAAGGAAAGCTCCCAATTCTTATTTTGGCACAATACCAGCACAATACACAGCAATAATATGCTTTTGACACTGAGACACCTTCCCCCCCTTTTCCGAAAGAGAGTAACATAAGTCAAATGTGTACCATTTCTCTGATTATAACATACTGCATACACAATTGCCCAGGTTAACATTTTCAACCATATTTATTTTAAACTTTGTAATTTCTTCCATGAATAAGAGAGCCAGACAGACATATATAGAAATACAGCCCCCTTGACAGGGTCTTAACACTGTGATCTACCCCCAGCTTCAGCCAGCCAGGAAAACAGGCACACGCATGCCTGGTATATTCAGGGAGGCCTCTGGGTGTGAACGGGTGGCCTTCCTGCCTCAGTGTCATGTTTTACTGCTCTGCTACCATCTGGCCCCAATATCTTACTTTTTTCTTTTCTTTTCTTTTCTTTTCTTTTCTTTTCTTTTCTTTCTTTCTTTCTTTCTCTCTCTTTCTTTCTTTCTTTCTTTCTTTCTTTCTTTCTTTCTTCCTTTCTTTCTTTCTTTCTTTCCAGTCATTCACTGTACATCAATACAGTATACCAAAGGAGATTTTCCATCCAGTATACATTGTATATTGGCTCAATTAAAGCTATAACCGTACATGTTACCATCAACAAATAATTTTCTATTTCTTGTTTCTTATATCTTTTGCCTTTTTTTTTTCCCCTCCTTGATCCCCTACCTCTTACCCTCTGCCAATTCCCCTCCTTCTCCCACACTGTCTCTGGTGTGTAAAGTTGTTTTCCATGCCTTTTTTCCTTCACATTTTACTGCTTCACTATAGTTCCTACTTTTTAGAGTTAAGTCTCAGCATTCAGAGGAATGTAGACTGTTTTTCTCCCTTTGCACAGCTGATTCAATGAAAATTGAGGATTAATCTGACCCTAAAAGTATCCAGATATTTGGCTACTGAGTACCTAGATCTGTCTAGAAAGTCAGTGTGTGGAGGCTGAGCAGAAAAGTGAGAAAGGTCAAAAGATAAGGAAAAGGAATTAAGAAGAAGAAGAGAATTTTTTAAAAAGACAAAAACAATAAGAAAAAGAGAAGAAAATATTTGTTGTCAAAAGATGAAAACTGCATGGCGTGCTAGCACGCTGCACGAATGTGGCTGCTCAGAACTCAAATATGAATGGAAGGTGATTGGTTTATCCTATGAGGGCGGGGAAAGTAAGAATTAGAAAAACAAAAGAGCAGCAGAGAGCAAAACTTAAAAATTAAATGACATTAAAAAGAGAGAGAGAGATGGAAAGAGACAGAGAGAAGAAGCAGGGTGCTCTAACCTGGCCCCTGGATAGATCTGGGGAGCAGGAAGGTGAAGTCTGGGCAGAGGGTCTTCAATGGTCGAAATCCCTGAATGGGGATGCTCAGAACTCAAATATAGATGGCTGCTGATTGGCTTATCCTATGGGGGGAGGGAGAAAGGTAAGAATTAGAAAGACAAGAATTAGAAAGACAAAAGGAGTAGCAGAGAGCTGAGTCTAAAAAAATTTTCATTCTACTCACTGAGGTTTATGCCTAAAGTCAGACTTGTGTTCACGGACATGTGCATATCAGCTGTGCTTGCTATTGAAAATATTTAGATTAATTAAGATCTTTAGTGAATCAATAAAATGTGGGGGGGGGGCATAAAAAGCAACCATGGGATACCAGAGATATTGTGGGAGGAGGGTGGGAGATGGCAGAAGGTGAGAGATAGGGAATCAAGGATGGGGGAAAAAAGCAAAATATACAGGAAACAAGAAGTGGAAAATTATTTGTTGACGATAACACATATGTTGATGTGCTTGATTGAGCCAATATACAGTGTACTCTGGATGGAAAATCTCATTTTGTATACTGTAATGATGTACAGTGAATGAATGTAAATAATTAAATTTAAATAAAAATAGATCAATAAAAATATTTTTTAATTAAAAATAGAGAGAGATGTGCTTTTCTGTTAGTAGAATGCAAAAAGCTACCTAAGCCACATAGTAAAATTCTTTTACCAAAAAAAAAAAAAAGAGAGAGCGAGAGATGGAAAGCGAGAAGTAGGGTGCTCTAACCTGGCTCCTGGCTAGATCTAGGGAGCAGGAGGATGAAGTCTGGGCAGAGGGTCTTCTTCAGTGGTCCAAATCCCCCAATATCTTTTTTTTTAAGTGAAGTATATAAACATCGAGTGAGAGTCTTTAACCTCAGACTTTAACACTATTAAAGCTTATTAAGCATTTCATTCAATAGTAAATAATTCTTTCAGTTAATATTTTAACAGCTACAATGGGAGCATTCTCATCATAGAGTAAGATACAAACACATCACCTTAGGTATGTGTATGGCTGCAGTCGCTTTGGGAGAAAGGCTATTGTGCTATGAGATGCTATTATGAAATACATTTAAAATTAGTTTGTCAACTTTGCTTGGTAACATTGATTGGAAATGTGAATGTGATCCCAAGTCAGAATTATGTTCACCTAGGATAAGCACAGTGGTCTGTGCCTGAATTCCAGCTACCCAGGAGGTGGAGGCAAGAAAACTGAGGCAAGCCTGGGCAATACAGCAAGACTCTGTCTCTACAAAAAAATAAAATCATGTCTAGTTAAAATAATAAGTACTTCAAAAGAGCTGAACTAATACATTCACAGTAAGAAAAATGTCACAGCCTAGATTCCTTTTAACATCTTCAGATGTGGATAACTTAAGCAAAACACTGAGGCAAGTTCATAATTCAGAAACATAGAAGGCATTTTGAACAATTACTGTCCTTCCCCATACTGTATCATTCCTTTAGCAGTTGCATCAATCCCAGCCTATATTCAATGTTAAAAAAAAAACAAGCAGTGAAACTGATTGCAGATCACACCCTTAAGATAAAATCATTCTGCGCTTTGCGCCTAGTATGTGCTCAGTTAAATATCTACTGATTTTATTAGCCACTGCTCCACTCCTAAAAAGAATGTGTTTGGGCTGACAGGTCAAATACTGAGGAAAATTAGAGAACATAAATAAAGCTCTCTACACGTGTGTAGGTGTGTCCAACTGAAATCACTTTTGGTGCACATTTACAGATAATGGATGGCAAGATGACCAACGCCCAGATCATCCTTCTCATCGACAATGCCAGGATGGCAGCAGATGACTTCAACCTCAAGTAAGTTCCTTCTTCACAGTGCTGTGCAGGTTTTCTGTTTGCCTGCTTTACAAAAGGAAAACTCATTCTGCCATGACCCACATCTAGAATCTTACTGAGTTATAATTAAAAGGTGTAACAACAACAAATGCAATGTATACTACTTAGATGGACCTTAGTTTATACAAGCCAGACATAAAATGCATGTTTTAGCATAAGGAAATTGGAATATGAAGCAATAATTAAATGATAAACCTAGCTACTATGGCACAACAATGACATACATGCCCTGCAAGGCTGGAAGCCATATAGCTGACCGAGGGTTTAGATCCTCAGGTGAGCATGAAAAAAAAACATTCTGGGCACATGTGCAGGTACCCAGGATCCTGAGCTGCTGGGAGACTGGGGAAAGAAGATCATGGCATGACTAAACTCTGTCAAGAGGATGTCAGTTTCCCTCTCTCTTCTCCACACATACTCGCTATCATTAAAAAAGAAGTATATAATATTAGAGTTATTCATTTTTAGATGTGAACTACTGCATTCTGAAGTATTTAGGGGTAAAATTTTAAAATGTCTATAATTTGCTTTAAAATATTTTAGTAGTGACTATAGATGAAGCAAATATGGCAAAATTCTAATGGTTGCTAAGGTAGATGATGGGAATATGATATTTATAATTCTAATCTCTCCACTCAATTAAACAATAGACATTGAGTCACCATCACAGAAAAGCACAGAATGAAACAGACATACAAAGGATATCCTTCCTATAAGTATTCATTTACCCTCACTAAACCTAAAAAGGAAGAGATTCATCTCTAAACTAAGGTGAATACTTAAGACCACAGCTGGGCCATCAGGTGGTGTGGTGGCTAAGATGCTGGACTTCCACATGGCCAACTGTGGGTTCAAGTCCTGGACCTGAAAGCCACCAGCCTTCTCACTTTCTCACTCTCTGTCTCTCTCTGGTAAGCATGCATGGCCTATAGCAAATTTTTAAAAAATAATTATAATAAATAAAATTAAATAATTTTTTTAAAAAGAAGATCACGGTCTTCCAACAACAGGTATACTCTTTCCTTCTTTCTAACCAAAGGTATGAACATGAACATTCCTTTAAGAAAGACTTAGAAATTGAAGTTGAGAATCTCCGAAAGACCTTAGATAACCTGACCATTGTCACAACAGACCTGGAACAAGAGGTGGAGGGAATGAGAAAAGACCTCATCCTCATGAAGAAGCACCATGAACAGGTAGGACTTCCAGGAACTCCAAGCACTGAGCACCGCTCTTGACCTGTACACACTTCAGTAGCTCCAGAAGAAACCTCCACCTGGATGCTAGTTCTATTGTCCCTCACTCTATTAAAGAGCCACATAGCTATCTCATTTTTCCAGTCTCGAGGTTATCAACTCATGTCAAATACAACAACCAAAACATGTTCATAATTAAAGATGATTTAGTCAACACTTTCATTAACATGCAATGTTTAGCTAGACTTGTTTATTAGTGTGATCCTATAGGGAAAAAAAATGTAGGAGATTGAACTTTTGTTGACCCAATGTGTAGCAAATTGGGGAACGACAGACAAGAGAATCTGCTACAGAACAAGGTAAATATGCCTAGTGGCCAAAATTAAGAACTAATGTTCAGAATCATTTAATTGACTTTTAAAGAATTACTATCCATCTCAAGCCTCTGAAACTCTGATAAAATAACAGAAAAATAACTCCCATTTTAGGCAAACAAAATTACTTCTGAACATCAAAGAACCTGGTTTCTGGGTAGCTGCTTAAACAATGATCGTTAATTAAACTGTTCCTGTGACTTCTTGGTATTCATGAAATTTTATGGATGTCAGTACTTCAGTCACAAGGTACTGACAAGATTTCAAAAGCCTCTGCCCAGTTACTGAACTGTGACCCAAAAGCTTCAACCTATAACTTGAAATGTTCAACTACTTGATTGTACAGCCCTTTCACCAGTAAGCTTTTGCCAAAGAGGACTTCACACACCATGGAAGCATAATTCTTTCTCAGGGATTTAGAGAGTAATTGCAGAGGCCATTTGACTACCTGTCCTGTGCTACTCTTAATTTATACAATTATTAGGGGGAGAAAAGAATATAACATATTTTATCAACAAGTAATAACTGACAAACCAAACCAAACCAATGAAAGTGTAGCAACCATAAAAGCTGAATTTTTAAAAGATCCGTTTACTGCTGCCAATTAACACAACATTCCATCCTTCTGATTGTCACAACCTATTCATTTTCTACCTGCTTTTAAATAGGAAATAGAAGAATACCAAGTGCCAAATGCCTTCAAGGTCAATGTGAAGGTGGATGCAACTCCAGGGGAAGATCTGATTAAGGTCCTGGAGGATATGAGGCAGGAGTACGAGTTTATAATAAAGAAGAAACATGAAGACTTGGACAATTGGTATAAAGAGCAGGTAAAGGAAAGGTGCCACCCCCTCCCCCCGCCCCGGCAAAGTTTCTGTCCATGTGGTCCCAATGCTGAACCCTCCTTTGTTTGGCTTCACAGTCAGCTGCCATGTCCCAGGAGGTGGCCAGTCCAGCAGCTGTACGGAGCAGCCAGAGTGACATCCATGAGCTGAAGCGCACTTTCCAGGCTCTAGAGATTGACCTGCAGACACAGCACAACAGGGTGAGTCAGAGCTAGCAAAACCTGGTCCCCTACCATCTTCTCCACAAAGCCTTCCTCGCTGTCACTTCTGGGCCTCTTCGGACCTCTCTCATTTCCCAATTGCCAACTAAATTGTTCATGCTGACAATGACAACAAGGGTGATCATGTACTGAGTGTCCAGATGGTGCCAGCTGACACGCTAGGTAGTTCGTTACATTAAATGTCAAATGTGAATCCTCACATTAACCTTCCCAGGTGGCTTTTAGTGTCTCTGCCTTAGAGATGAGGAAACCAAAGCTCCAAACAATTAAGTGGCCTAGGCCGTACAGCTGGTAAATGACCACTGGTGGAATCACATGATATTTGGAGGTGAGGGCTAAACCCTCATAATATCTATCAGTGTCCTCTCCACTAGCAACTAAGCTATCCTCTAAACTTCAAAATAGAAAAATTCACGTGAGAAGTTAAAAATCCAGTCCTCACAGACTTTAAAATACTACTTTAAATTTATTGTGTATGTGCTTTATCACTCAGCAAGCTGTAAGTTCTTCTAAGTCATTTCTATTACCTTCCTGATTTAATAAAATGCTTTGTATGTGTGTCATAAGGATTCAAAATTTGTTAAACACAATATAACATTTTATTCCTTTCATAGCTTACTAAATCTTCTAATCATTCATTTATATAATTCCTGGGTGCTCTCCATTAGTCTTGAGAGAAAATCATTAGTTCATTTGTATTGATAGTGCACATGGTAAATGACTGTTATGTTTTATAAATCAATGATGGTGAACAGACATTAAAAATGTGTATTGTCAAGGTAAAAATAATGAGTACAGAAACAAAAATGATATTGTGCAGCTTTCAAAACATTTTAACATACATTATTTTCCAACAAATCTGTGAGGTTGGCAAGGCATTTTATACCCATTTTCATGCGTTCTACTATCTGACATTATTCTTAACGTTGAGGATTTTGTGGTGAAGGAATTTATATTCTAGTGGAGGTAGCAGACAAATAAATGTATAAATAATCAGATTAAAGAAAATTGCTGCAAAGAAATGAAACATGGGAGGAGGTGAGACATGCCAGAGTGAAGAGCTGCCATTTTATTTTATTTTATTTTATTTTATTTTATTTTATTTTATTTTATTACTATTATTTTTGTGTGTGAGAGATTTTTGCTATAGGGTGCATGTGGTCACTGGAGAGACAGAGAGAGAGACACAGAAAGCGAGAAATCACACACACACACACGCACGCACACACCCCGAGGAGGGGTGGCCACACCACAATCCCTTCTCCCTCTCCATTTTCCTCTCGGTATTTTGGGCATGCACACACACATGCCCATCATGAGTCAAGCTGCCTGGTCTGGGACTAGAAACACAGTTGACTACGTGGAATTCCGGCAATGTAACCATTACACCATCTGCTGGTCCCAGCTGCCATTTTAAATAAAGTGGTCAGAAACAGTTTTACTATGAAAGTGACAGTTCAGCAAAGACTTTAAAGAGATAAGGAAGTGCTTTATGTGGTTATGGGATGGAGAGGGGGGTGTTCCAGGTGGAGGGAATGGCAAATGTAAAAGCTAAAAGGTACAATGGTGAATGGGTGGGAAGAACAGCAGGGGAACAAATATAGCTGCAGTGAGTGGATATAGGGAAGAAGAAAAGAGAGGACAGGAAAGGAAGGAAACAGAAGGAAGAGAGGAAAGAAGCAGGAGGAAGAGAAAGAGAAGGGAGGTCACAGAGTAACAAGCGAGCCAGGCTGTATAGGGCTATATAGACTGCTTTGGAGGGGTGAGCCAATAAGAGCTTGAAAGAGCAGGTATAGCCAATTCTCTCAGGAGTTTTGCTGTGGGTGCAGGCAAGCAGAGGAATTGTATAATGTCTAAAGGTAGATGAGTTTAAGAGGAAAAGTTTCAAGTGAAAGAAATGTTTCTACTTGAAAGCCATTGGAAATAATCTAGGAGAGAGGAGAACATCACTAATGCCAGAAGGCCAGCAATTGCTGAGTTGGCAGAGCATAGAAGGCTCATGCATAATTACAGGAGGGAAGTGAGTACCTGGACACAGATTTAAGAATGTGGGTGGAAGTATTGTGGAAGTTTTCTCCTAATTGCTTTTGTTTCCTTGACAACACTAGGAAGTAAGACCATGGGCTAGGAGGATGGATGGAGAGGTTTAAGACAGAAGAGAAGAAACAAAGTAGCCCTCTGAGAGGATAGGAAAGTGAATAGACAAGGGAAGTGGGTTTACATCAAGCAGCTTTAATGGCCCCTTGAAAATCAGCAACTAGAATAAAATGAAAGGATCCCACACAAATACATGTTTCCCTTTAAGAATGAAGGTACGTGGTTTAGTAAAGCAGGTGTTAAGCCTAAATGGAACAGGGACTTGAACTCAGTCCTTCATTTTATAGTGTTTTGTATTCCCTCAAAAATGACAATTTGTGGGACCCACAGTTAGCGTAATGGCTGTGTTGCTGGACTCCCACGTAGTCGACCGCAGTTTTAGTCCTGGACCCGGTGGCTTAAAACTCACGCCGGATGTGTGTGCCTGTGTCCAAGATCCCGAGAGGATAACGGAGGAGAAGGGACTGCAGCATGGCCATCCCCCCTAGGGGGAGATTTCTCGCTTTCTGTCTCTCTCTCTCTGTCTGGTGAGCACATGCGCCCAAATAGCAAAAAACCTCTCCATTAAAAAAATGACAATTTGTTACCATCGCCATAATCAAAAAGCATTGCTTGAGATCAGGGTTGTGAAATCTGCTAAATTAAAATATAAGACACAGTTAAACTTGAATTTAAGATAAATAATAAAGTTTTGGGGCTTTTTTGTTTGTTTGGATGGTTGCTTTTTTTTGGTCTTGTTTTGATTTTTTTTTAATGTAAGTATGTCCCATGCAATATTGGGACAATATTTGATTCATACGGGGAGGGGGGGGGGAACCTCATTGCTA
>NW_006159986.1:2297516-2303791 GCF_000334495.1 Tupaia belangeri chinensis | reverse complement strand
ATTTTATTTTATTTTATTTTATTTTATTTTATTTTATTTTATTTTATTTTATTTTATTTTATTTTATTTTATTTTATTTTATTTTATTTTATTTTATTTTATTTTATTTTATTTTATTTTATTTTATTTTATTTTATTTTATTACTATTATTTTTGTGTGTGAGAGATTTTTGCTATAGGGTGCATGTGGTCACTGGAGAGACAGAGAGAGAGACACAGAAAGCGAGAAATCACACACACACACACGCACGCACACACCCCGAGGAGGGGTGGCCACACCACAATCCCTTCTCCCTCTCCATTTTCCTCTCGGTATTTTGGGCATGCACACACACATGCCCATCATGAGTCAAGCTGCCTGGTCTGGGACTAGAAACACAGTTGACTACGTGGAATTCCGGCAATGTAACCATTACACCATCTGCTGGTCCCAGCTGCCATTTTAAATAAAGTGGTCAGAAACAGTTTTACTATGAAAGTGACAGTTCAGCAAAGACTTTAAAGAGATAAGGAAGTGCTTTATGTGGTTATGGGATGGAGAGGGGGGTGTTCCAGGTGGAGGGAATGGCAAATGTAAAAGCTAAAAGGTACAATGGTGAATGGGTGGGAAGAACAGCAGGGGAACAAATATAGCTGCAGTGAGTGGATATAGGGAAGAAGAAAAGAGAGGACAGGAAAGGAAGGAAACAGAAGGAAGAGAGGAAAGAAGCAGGAGGAAGAGAAAGAGAAGGGAGGTCACAGAGTAACAAGCGAGCCAGGCTGTATAGGGCTATATAGACTGCTTTGGAGGGGTGAGCCAATAAGAGCTTGAAAGAGCAGGTATAGCCAATTCTCTCAGGAGTTTTGCTGTGGGTGCAGGCAAGCAGAGGAATTGTATAATGTCTAAAGGTAGATGAGTTTAAGAGGAAAAGTTTCAAGTGAAAGAAATGTTTCTACTTGAAAGCCATTGGAAATAATCTAGGAGAGAGGAGAACATCACTAATGCCAGAAGGCCAGCAATTGCTGAGTTGGCAGAGCATAGAAGGCTCATGCATAATTACAGGAGGGAAGTGAGTACCTGGACACAGATTTAAGAATGTGGGTGGAAGTATTGTGGAAGTTTTCTCCTAATTGCTTTTGTTTCCTTGACAACACTAGGAAGTAAGACCATGGGCTAGGAGGATGGATGGAGAGGTTTAAGACAGAAGAGAAGAAACAAAGTAGCCCTCTGAGAGGATAGGAAAGTGAATAGACAAGGGAAGTGGGTTTACATCAAGCAGCTTTAATGGCCCCTTGAAAATCAGCAACTAGAATAAAATGAAAGGATCCCACACAAATACATGTTTCCCTTTAAGAATGAAGGTACGTGGTTTAGTAAAGCAGGTGTTAAGCCTAAATGGAACAGGGACTTGAACTCAGTCCTTCATTTTATAGTGTTTTGTATTCCCTCAAAAATGACAATTTGTGGGACCCACAGTTAGCGTAATGGCTGTGTTGCTGGACTCCCACGTAGTCGACCGCAGTTTTAGTCCTGGACCCGGTGGCTTAAAACTCACGCCGGATGTGTGTGCCTGTGTCCAAGATCCCGAGAGGATAACGGAGGAGAAGGGACTGCAGCATGGCCATCCCCCCTAGGGGGAGATTTCTCGCTTTCTGTCTCTCTCTCTCTGTCTGGTGAGCACATGCGCCCAAATAGCAAAAAACCTCTCCATTAAAAAAATGACAATTTGTTACCATCGCCATAATCAAAAAGCATTGCTTGAGATCAGGGTTGTGAAATCTGCTAAATTAAAATATAAGACACAGTTAAACTTGAATTTAAGATAAATAATAAAGTTTTGGGGCTTTTTTGTTTGTTTGGATGGTTGCTTTTTTTTGGTCTTGTTTTGATTTTTTTTTAATGTAAGTATGTCCCATGCAATATTGGGACAATATTTAAATCATACGGGGAGGGGGGGGGGAACCTCATTGCTCATCTGAAATTCCAATTAGTATCTCCTATTTATCTGACTTTCCCACTTGAGGCCTTTCTCTGAATATACAAAGAAGCAGCAGTCCCAGTTACTATCTCCCTCTAGGAGTTTTCGACCTGGCCAGACATAAATGTAAGTATAAAAAGGTGAAGCACAGTTCAGAGTAAGGCAGCATATGCCCAAGTCCGGATAAGCAGCAAAGACAGGAGTGTAGCAAAGTTGCCAAGAGCACCCTCATACAATGATTTTATGCCCAGAAACTGGGCTTGGGAAGTCCCAACACTCCTTAGCTCATGACGGCCCAAGCCCAAACCTGTAAGCCAGCATCTCATCATTGCATTTCTAGCAGTGACCAGGGCACCTAGCAAAGTGGTTGGCATATATTAAATACTCAACGATGATGCACTATTGAACCAACCAAGCCATTGGCCCATTAACAGAAGAAATAACCTATCCTCTTTCAGAAATCTGCTTTGGAAAACATGCTAACAGAGACCCAGTCTCGGTACTCCTGCCAGCTCCAGGATATGCAACAGATCATCTCCCGATATGAGGAGGAACTGATGGAGCTACGCCATGACCTAGAGCGGCAGAACAACGAATACAAGGTGCTCCTGGACATCAAAACCCACCTGGAGAAGGAAATCACCACTTACCGCCAGCTCCTAGAGGGAGAGAGAGGAGGGTAAGGCAAAGGCTATGGGAGTGGAGGATGCAAAGGGCACCCTTTGCATAAGAGATAAGGATAAATATTCACTCACTGCAGCCACATTTGATCCCCCGCTATTCTTCCAACCCATGGAACACTGTGCCTTGCAGCTTTTGCATTTGATATTCCCTACACCTGGAACCCTCCCTCTCCATCCCATAACCACGTAAAGCTCCTCCTTATCTCTTCTGCAAATGCTGTAGCCATAGTCACTCTGGAGAAAGAAAGGTTTATGCTGAATTTCTCCAGGTGATACATACCTCAGGCTGTATTTCACTAAGCAGCATGTGGGACTTGTCGGCCAATACTCTAGAACAGTTCAAATCAATATGTATATCTCTAGAAAGAAACAACTAAGAAAGGTTTGGTCGTTGTTTTTTCTAGAGGAAATGCACACAATGTTGATTCCAAGAAAAAAATAAGGCAGGGGGATGTTTTAACCTACAAAAGGAAAAGATTCTTAAGAGACTGAGATATTTAGATTTTGCATTTGGTATTTCTGACCACTGTGGAAAATAACAATAGCTAGCAATAGATAAAGGGCATATATGAGGGGACTTTAAAATGTTTATGGAGGGAACCAGCAGTTAGCGTAATGGCTATGTCGCTGGACTCCCACGTAGTCGACCACGGTTCGCGTCCCAAACCTGGTGGCTTAAAACTCACGCCGGGCGCGTGTGCGTGCGTGCCCAGGATCCCAAGAGGAGAATGGAGGAGAAGGGATTGTGGTGTGACCATCCCCCCTGGGGGGTGATTTCTCGCTTTCTGTCTCTATGTCTCTCTCTGTCTGTCTGGCGAGCACATGCGCCCTATAGCAAAAAATAAAAAACCTCTCCAAAAAAAAAAAAGTTTATGGAAAAAAGGAATCAAAGTACAGGTTTATTTTGGTGACAAAAAAAAAAATAGAAACCCATATAGTTATTTTCATAATACATGTTTTCTATGAATGTTTTGAAGACCCCTCTTACATTCTATGAACCAAGAGAAAAGGTTAAAAGTTTAGAATTTTAAAAAAGGAGAAACAAATAAAATGTCATAGGACCAAACTTTGAACAGTCTGGAATAGCTCGGGAGGTTGAGGTTCGAGACCCAGAGCTGGAAGGGATTCTGGTGAAGGCAACACTGCCAAGTCTAAGGAGGGACATGGGGGATTATAGCCTTCTGCTCTCAGGGTGAGTGGGAGGCAGTCTCATTGTCTTCTGGGTCCAGGAGTGTTCTCCCATGAACTCATGACCTTGAGATTACAGAGCTCAGACAATTAGACTCATGAAAGAGCTGAGAATTTATAAGCAGGCAAAGGAAGTTAGTTCATCCAGAGTTTTTATGATTGCTGCTAATACTTAAGTGAGTTTTAACCTTTATCACTTTTGTAGGACAATGGAAGGATCTACATCAAGCATGACAGGTAAAAATAAGAAATTTTCTTTCACTGTTTGAATCTACTTATCTTTTTCATGAATCAGCATGTTTATCCATTCTGTAGTAGTCATAATCCCTACTATACTCCCAAATGTCCAATATTCAAACCATATGTTATTCCCAAATGGCCAAATATTTTTAATTAACTGAACAAATTAGGTGGTACAGATCAAAGCAGACTCTCATATTGTCCTCAATAATACAGATGACAGCTCTGTGCAAGCAGTAGGTTAAAATGATAATTCATAGTATTATATCACTATTAAATAATGGAGTCTGCTTTCTAAACTTCTAGCAAGGTAAGAGGAAAGGAAATCACATCATTTCCCAAACTCTACTCTACTGAACACTAGAGTTCCATGACATTTAAATAATGTAGTATAAAAGATATGTTTACAGCCAGATAAAGTTGGGAATACAACATACCATTACCTTCTTCTTGAATAGTCATGTTGCATTTTAGTATGTTAAGGATGAAACAAGTACTGCTTTGAGGAAAAAAAGAAAAAGAAAAGGAAAGAAGAAAAAAAGTTTTACTTTGTTTAATCCCCTATTCTCAAACATTTTTAACCTGGGAACCCTGTTTTCTCAGATTACCCTTATCATTTCACAGAAAAGTTCCAGGAGAACACAGTCTGAAACATGCAGTATTTTATGATTGGTTTATAGTAAAACTATTCTAAGGCATTAGACATTCAGAGAATAAGAGTTGGATTAATCATCCCAGAACAACTGGTCTAACTACCAACCTACCATAAGATGGGACAGGTGGTCTTTAAGCCTTGCCTTACCCATGTCCAGGCATGAGGAACCCATTACCTGATGGAGTGGTCCAATTAACTGTTGGAGAGGTTTGACTTTAATGGACTTCTCCCTTATATCTCTTGCCTTGCAACGGTTTCAATTCTTCCCTATGGTCTTGAATTGGTTTACTGATATGTCAACAAGACACTTCTTCAAATAAGATAAATCTTTGAAAACAGCAACCATAATAAACATTTCTAGCTTCTCACCCATCCTTTACATGTTTCTATTAATAAATATTAAAATGAGATGCCATAAATGACTCTTCATGCTCTATAAGCTCATAGGATCTGTGGTGCAAAACCACTCCAGCAGAAAGGATTCTTCAGGTGCTTCAGATCAGAGACTAGCTTCTGTACCAGGCACACCTAGATGAAGGTTTTGACCTCCAGAAGGTGATATTGTTCAGAGACTCTCATCTCCTGGAGGATGTAAGGAAAAATCCTCCTTGGTGAGATCCCTTTTCACGGCACCAGAGCCTGCCATATTGCTTGCTGGTCATTGTGGAAGGCACAGGGAGCTTTCCACAGGGATCAAGAGCAGGGAACTGAGGGACCAGTGGTTAGCGTAATGGCTATGTCGTTGAACTCCCACGTAGTTGACCGTGGTTCGAGTCCCAGACCCGGTGGCTTAAACTCACGCCGGGCGTGTGTGCATGCGTGCCCAAGATCCCGAGAGGAGAATGGAGGAAAAGGGATTACGGCATGGCCATCCCTCTGGGGGCGATTTCTCACTTCCTATCTCTCTGTCTCTCTCTGTCTTTATGGCGAGCACACATACTCTACAGCAAAAAACTCTCAAAAAAATATAAAAAGATCATGAAACTGAAATGATACAGCATAGATGGTAGACAGTGACCTCTTCAATTTTTCCCTTAGTGTCTGCAGCTCCGAAGATCAAGACCATCACACAGGAGAGTATCAACGGAAGAATAGTTCTTTCTCAAGTGAATGAGATCCAAAAGCGTGTGTGAAGCCAAGCAAAGTTTCTATTGTAAAAACTATTTTCCCCCAATGTAAAGGTCTTACCCAGACACTAATGGGTGTGTTCTAAGAGGTATCCTTGGAGTTATCAAACTCAAAAACTTCGACTTTTTTTTCCTTTGTAACAATCTCACCAATTTTCAATGTTCTTAATGTAACTGCTGTACTTTTCAAATCCAAATATGAGCGTGTGAGCCTAGAGCTCTATTCTTCTACTACAACATTTGGATTGGTATCATCCTAAAGAGGGGATCTCAGACCATTGTCCATGAATGATCTAGAAGGATCTTAACACTTCGGATATATTCTCAGCAACAAAACCCTGACCAAAATGGTTACCCTGATGCCATGCAGCCTAGGGTTAAAATGTGGCTCATGAGGTTTTCTGGACTTCAACCAGAAGGAATG
>NW_006159986.1:2257111-2297505 GCF_000334495.1 Tupaia belangeri chinensis | reverse complement strand
TGGAGGGAAACAAATAGGGAAAACGAGGTCCATGAAGCCTCACTGACAATATGAGATGACCAAAGCTTGTTCTATCTCACTTTAAATTAAGAAAAGAAGCTGAAGGGCCTAAAATAGTTAAATCTAGAATAGATTCAGAATTGCGGGGGGTCAAAGGTAGGGCTCCTTATAGATGGATAGTAAAACCCTAATGGGAAGTGACTCATACAAGATCCAAACTGCAAATATTAGGGTCCAGAGTATTATGTGAGCTTTGGTATTTGGTTAAAGCACTGAATCCTCTGAAGAAAATGCCATTTTCTCAAATTCTAGGAGTGTAGGCCTTTGTTCTCAGGCTGGTACAGAGAAGTGGTACTGGGAAAAAGGAAGGTAGAAATCCACATATTTATTAAAACATCATCAGAATATCGTATGTAGAATTTTAGGATATTAACAATTTAAGAGACCATAGGCACAGGATAGTCAAAATCTCCCATTTCACAGACAAACTGAAGCTCAGAGCAGTAAAGGCATTTACCCACTCACTCACTGGATTGGGGCAGCTGGCCTAGATCCAAGTCTCTTGACTCCTTTTATAGTTGCTAAATTATAAATGGGTGTGATTTAGTTTAATGTCATCTAACACATTGGCAATACTTTGTATATTTTTTGTCTCTGCTTTTCTTTTGATAGCTTCTGAACTGGCCATCTGTTAAAACTGAATTCCTCATCTGTTTAAGGCAATGATTGGGTATTTCTGACCCTTAAGGCCCAAAGAATAGAAAACCAGCAGGTGTGTGGTAGTTAAGGAGTTGGACTCCCACATAGCAACTGCAGTTCAAGTCCAAGACCTGGCAGCTCACTCTCGCTCTCTCTCTCTCTTTCTCTCTCTTTGATCAAATTAAAAAATATGATTTTTAAAATAATTCACTAAAATTGTTTCTAAGTATTAAAAAAAAAACCCTAATTATCTAAAATTAGGCAAAAAGAACCCAGGATAACCACATCATTGCAAAACAATTATTTAACTAAAATACACTAATTCTCTGGTGTAAAATTACAAATTTCTCCTTACCACACAGTTTTCACAAAGAGGCTCAAAAATAACCAATATACAAACATCTTTGATGAGTTTTCTTTGTGTAGTAATTTTTTTTATTTTTTGGAGTGGTTTTTGCTATAGGGTGCATGTGATTGCCAGAAAGAGGGAGATAGACAGAAAGCGAGAAATCACCTCCCATGGGGGATGGCCATGCTGCAATCCCTTCACCTCCATTCTCCTCTCAGGATATTGGGCATGCACACGCACATGCGCCCAGTGTAAGTTTAAGCCACCAGATCTGGGACTTGAACCACAGTCGACTACATGGGAGTCCAGGGACATAGCCATTATGCCAACAGCTGGTCCCTCTTTGTGTAGTATTTGTCTGTAGTGACTTTTCTTGTTGTTTGGGGCAAGAATAGAGCCCTTTTAAACTTCTTTAGTTCTCTTTTTCTATTTTATTTTACTAAGAGGATGTCTTTATGTTAATAGGTTCCTATCATTTCAAAGTATATCTAAAATTGAATAATTTATCTTAGCACCAATTCATTCCACTATTTTTGGACATAATTATCTCTTTCTTAAAATTTAGGATATGTGCATAAAATATTTTTGTCAAGGTGAAGTTTGAGCATTGCTGGAAAAATCTTCTGAATGATGTTCCAAAAGAAAATGATAAGCTGAATAGAAAGTTTTGATACTAGGCCCAGAAAATAATCACTAACTTCCCTTTTACAATTATAGCTTGTGTAGGATTTGGTAATAATAAATCATAACATAAAAATAATTTTTCACCCAAAGATGTGAAATCTTTTTAAACCTTGCTTATTGTCACAGTATCAATTAAGGTGACTATCCCTGTTTGCAAAGGAAACTCTATGTCCCGTGTAAGCTGGGATGGTTGGTCACCCTATCAATAAAGAATTGCCTCTGCTTCATTAAGGAGAGGCAAATAGAGAGATATTAAACTGTCTGGTTAAGTAAAGAAACAACTGCAGGGCCAGCAGATGGTGTGGTGGTTAAGGTGCTGGACTCCCACATGGTAGAATTCAGTTTGAGTCATAGACCTGGCAGCTTTTCTCTCTCTCTCTCTCTCTCTCTCTCTCTCTCTCTCTCTCTCTCTCTCTCTCTCTCTCTCTCTCTCTCTCTCATGTGCCCTATAGCAAATTATAAATAATAATAAATAAATTTAAATACTTTTTTTAAAAAAAAAGAAACAATTGCATGAGTTTTGGCTCTAGATAATGTAGAATAACCACTCTCTCACATGAATCCCAAAATCTTTCAAAATTCCCATTACAAATTGATTAATGTCTGTGTGTTCAGGTGAGTTACCAGCCAAAGAAGTTTTTGTTTGTAGTTGGTTTTGATCAATGCACACCCAACCCACATGAAGGAAGTAGTAATAAATTCTATTGTTTTCATTCCAGAAACACCTTGAATAAATAGCAATTATCATCCTGTTACCCAAAATCCAATTAAACAAATAGTTGGCTAATCCAGAGAAGTATAAAATATTACTTTGTAATTTAATATGTATGTCAGTATATTTGCCTATAGTACCGTCGAATGGTTGCATGAATAGATCAATCTGCCATTGTTCAATCCAATCAAATACATCTCTTTCTTTAGATTTATTTTTCACTATGATTTCTACCCACCTACCCTACTGACAATGTTTATGAAACTGGGAATGGAACTACGTACAAATTAATTATTAATGTAGCAACTCTGTGTTGTGGGAGGGGTCATAAACTGAAGGGAGCAAGGACTTGAACTACAGCAACACAGGAAAGATAAGGAAAAGGAATCTACGAACATTTCTTCAGCATCATCGGGTTTTCAAACTTGGCTCACCTCAGAATCACCTGGGTAGATGAGAAAATTCTAATGCCCAGGCCACCTTCTAGACCAATTAATTCAAAATTTTTGAACTTTAGGCCCCAACCATCAATACATTTTTTTAAATTCCCAAGTCACTACACACACCCAAGAAACTACTGCTTTTGTAGCTTTGGGTGAATGCTTTCTTTATTTGTTTGTATGCTCCCCATATTATTCATTTTTTAATACTCACCATAGGAGTTAATTAAAATTACTAGAAAAGTAAGAATCTGGGCCAACCATGTTGTATGGTGGTTAAGGTAGCTGGATCCCACATAGCCGACTACAAGTTTCAAATTTCAGACCTTGCAGGCATGTGTGAGTGCATGCCCAAAATCCAGAGAGGAGAATAAAGGAGAAGGGACTGTGGCCTGGCCATCCTCCCTGCAGGGGAAAGAGGGGTAAATTCTCACTTTCCCACTCTCTCTGTCTCTCTTCTTCAAGTGCACTCACCCTATGGCAAAAATCTTTTTTAAAAATTAAATTAATAAAAGGGACCAGCAGTTAGCATAATGGCTATGTCGCTGGACTCCCATGTAGTCGACCACAGTTCGTGTCCTGGACCTGGTGGCTTAAAACTCCCGCCGGGTGTGTGTGCATGCATGCCCAAGATCCCAAGAGGAGAATGGAGGAGAAGGGATTGCAGCGTGGCCATCCCCCCTGGGGGGTGATTTCTCGCTTTCTGTCTCTCTGTCTGGTAAGCGCACGTGCCCTATAGCAAAAACCTCTCAAAAAAAATTAAATTAATAAGATATAAAGAATAATACATTATTTGCTCCATGACAATAGCTGATTTAAGGTTAACTAGTCCATTTGCATCCTACTAACTTTTAACCAAGAATTTTTTAGACATTTTGACACCAAAACGGATGTCAACAGACCTCTACCCATTAACCATAGATAAAGTATTCAGGCTTCCAAGAAAAAAAGTCAAAGTCTACCCTCTTCAAAGACGGCAGAGAGTAAAGCCATTGCCCATACATGCTCACAGCTTTCCTCTTTGCCCTTCGCAAATGAGAACAAGCAGTGTCATTCCGATCTGGAGAACCAGACATTCCTCATTCGTCGCTAGAGCAAGCCCAGGTATACTCGTCTCCTTATCATTGAGTTGCAATTGCTTTTGACTCTGTCTTTTAAGTTCCTCATTCCAGGGGCATTAACAATTTCTTTATAAATATTTATGCTTACAGTATTGCACAGATCAAGAGTTTCACTGAAAAGTAATCTGTTTTCAATGTAGGTAAGCTTTTTTCTCCTTCACCAAGAAACTAAAAGACAGTTACAGACTAAGATAATCATAATTATCAGGTAATTCCTAGTTGTAATGTTTAAATCTGTAAGTCATTAAGACCCCTGAATATAAATATTTCATTCTTTCTGCACAAGAGTCATTACAATGCTATACTTTAAAGGCTATACTCATACATTCCCTTAAATAACGAATACCTTTAAAATCTGGGTTGCTTATCTCAATTATCTTGCTGGTTATTCGTATATTATAACAAAGTTGGCTTTCCAACATACTACGTGCCTAAGTTTATCCCTGTGTATGACTCATCCTCCACCTCGTTTATTATATTATAACATCTGCATGTCAACATCTTTCTGAAAAGAATCAGAGAGTTTCTAGAATATATTTCCTATGAGGTCATGCAAAAAGGAAAAGACAGCACCTCTGTCTCCTTAGCAATCCGATGACCTAATCACACAGGAATTTTACTTAAGAACTGTGTGTGCCTGCGTGCACGCGCAATCACTCCAGTGCACAAACTGCCTTACTCACCAAAACTTCTCTTTGAAATTTAAATGAGAATTCCTCTAATAAAATTATGAATCATCTAATAAAAGCAACAAGTCAATTTATGCTAATTTTGAGGTACAAATACACAACATAACACTTACGTATGTGACATATATATCCACACACACTAGAATAAGTTTTAAAAATAACAATGATTCTTGACTGAACTTTACCTTTGTCTCATTTAACATTTGTCACAACTCCTCAGGGTACTATTATCCTGACTTTATAGCTGTGGACACAAAAGCTCTGATGGACTACATTAACTTGCTTTTAGTCATTTAGCTATACAGTGGTGGCACTAGAATTCACACCTAATGTTGTTTTCCTCTGTGTCACAAAGTCAAAAATAGTGGCTAAAAAGTCATGTAAAAGAGATGGGACCAGCAGATGGTGTAACGGTTACATTGCTGACTCTCACACAGTCAACTGTGGTTTGAGTTCTGTATCCACGGGCTTGAAACTCATGCCAAGCACATGTGCATGTATGCCCAAAAGCCTGAGAGGAGAGTGGAGGAGGGATTGTAGCATAGGTACCCCCCCTGGGGGGTGATGTCTTGCTTTCTGTCTCTCTGACTCTCTGGCTAGCACACATACCCTATAACAAAAATCTCAAAAAAAAAAAAAAATGTTGTGTAAAATGAAAACATGGGCAATACGTTTTGATGAATACCTGCTGATGATTTTTATATAAGGTGAAACTCCAGGGATGAAAAATCTAAATTTTCTTGTTGTTGTTGTTGTTGGAAAGATTTTTGCTATAGGGCACGTGTACTCACCAGAAAGACAGAGAGCGACAGAGAGACAGAAAGCGAGAAATCACCCCGTAGGGGGATGGCCCTGCCACAGTCCCTTCTCCTCCATTTTCCTCTCGGGATCTTGGGCACGCATGCACACGTACCCAGTGTGAGTTTAAGCCACCAGGTCCGGGACTCGAACCATAGTCGACTACATGGGAGTCCAGCAACATAGCCATTATGATAACTACTGGTCTCCCAAGAAATCTGAATTTTCTTTGAAATGAAAACTCACAGTTTTCAGAGGTAATTCATAGTTTGACATCCTTTACTTGATACTAGAACAATGTACATGAAACAGAAATAGATACTAGGGCCAGAGAGGAACGTGCTTTTATCACCAAGAGCTATGTTCTCATTTCCCAAACCTCAAAGTACCTGTTCTCTGTACATAGAGGTATTCTCTTACTTTGCCTAAAACTAAGACACTCTGCACCATGGAAACTGATTACTTCTCTGAGAGTCTGGCAAGTTCCAAATCCAGAGAACCTCACATCACCAACATCTGTCCAGTTAGGCCTCACATTCACTCTCAGTGTCTCCAAAATTACCTCTCCCCACATGGAGAACATGAAAGGACAAGAAGCACAAAGGGCAGGTAGTAATAATAGGCCAGTTACACCAAATCTTTAACAATCATCAGGTGGAATATTCTATTCAGAGTCTTATCACAAAAACATATTGTGAAGATTTCCATTTATTGTCTCCAAAATTTTAGGCAACAGTATTTTCGGGTCGCCACCCAGTCCCAAGTCTTATCAGCACTTCTCAAATCTTAATGTGGATACATATAATCTAGGGATTTATATTAATGTAGATTCTGATCTAGTAGCTCATGCCCAAGATTCTGCATCTCGAACAAGGTCCCAGGTGATGCTGAGGCTACTGATCCATGGACCACGCTCTAAGAAGCAAGTTTATAGATGATTTCAATCCATTAGCTATTTGACATAGCCACTAAGTTGAATGTCCTATGCCTAAGCCAGATTCAACACATTCAATATATATTGAACTAAATGAATGACATAGCAGGAAATGTGGCATCATTAGAAACCTGTTAACACACTCTTGTTAAATAAAGCAAAATAAACCCATAAAAACACTGATTAAGTTAGGCCTTAAAAGAAGGTTCTCACCAAAGATAAAAGACAGAATTTAGTCTGGAAATTAAGAGGATTGACCATCTTATCCTAAATTATTATTATTATTATTATTATTATTGTTATTATTATTATTATTATTTTTAATTCTTTTTTGGAGAGGTTTTTTTTTGGTTTGGTTTTGCCATAGGGCGTGTGCGCTCACCAGAGACAGAGAGACAGAAAGCGAGAAATCACCACTCCACCCCCCCAGGGGGGGATGGCCACGCCACAATCCCTTCTCCTCCATTCTCCTCTAGGGATCTTGGGCATGCACGCACACGCACCGGCGTGAGTTTTAAGCCACTGGGTCCAGGACTTGAACCGCGGTCGACTACGTGGGAGTCCAGCGACATAGCCATTATTGCTGGTCCCAATCCTAAATTATTTCTAAACTCAACACATAGTACAAGGTATGGCAAATTTACAACAAACCAAATTTATTAAAGAGGATGTAAAACATCTGTCAAAGGTTGTCTATGGTGTTAGGTAACACAACACTAAAAAGCACACCTCTATTTACATGAGTGAGTAATTTACAATGCAATTCCTCCTAAATTCCTCTCAAATTCTTTTTTAAGGACCACTTTTTCATTCAGTAAGCCAAATAGTGGCTGAAGTTTTAAGAGAAAACAACAATAACTCTAGTTGTGAATTATGCCCTAGTCTACACTAAACCAAATCAGCTTGGACTGGTTGCTTTCATGAGTCTTGTTATTGGTGTTATTACTTGTTTCCAAGAAATTTATATTGGAATGACTTAATAAAGAAATGAATGAATTTGGAATTTTAAAAATTAGGAAGTCATTCTTAAGCACCTCCCTTTATTCTACTATGGTGCCTACCCTATCTGCTTTGGTGCCAGTCACTATCAGGAAGACAATATAAGGAAGTTCTTGAAGTCAGAGCTTCAGAGAAGGAAATTAAAATACAAAACAGTCCCTTTGCCCCACTGCAATTCCTGTCACCCACAATCAAGGTAAGTAATCCTAATAATTACTACCTTTTGCTTCTATTTTGATAAGGAAATTGATTTGAACTGGGAGGGGGAAAGAAAGCATCTTTTCAGTGAAACTTTTCCACCTTCTTGAGATTTTCTCACACAATGAACAAAAGTTTCATGAAGCCATGACCCTTATGCCCAGTTCTATCAACTCAGCTCCCATGACTTGCCCCACACCCTTCTCTAGTATCTGAGCATTACCACACAGCAGCCTAGGGAGGCCAGGCTTGTTTTTCCACAAGGTAGCAGTCATTACCTGAATGGCAGGTTTGCAAACGAAGCTGCCCTAAATGTGGGGCTTTGTAGACATCATACCTGGGTTGTCATTAGTGTCTTCTGAAAATAATAATCAGTTGTCAGTCCAAAAAGAGGAATTCCAAGAAAAGTCACTATTAAAAGTGTTTGGGAAGCCATGGAAAAATCTAATGTGTTTCTTTTTTAGTTAATCAAAGAAAAGACTAACTTACAGAAACCATGTAAGGATAATAGTCATCTAAGAGTTTATGAACTACACGTGGGCACAGTGCTGAGCGTTAGGGAGGCTGTACACTTATGAGTTGAAGCCCTGGGGAAGGAGGTAGTTACCTCCAATCATTCCTGCGTGTATAGGAGGCTGGGCAATAGTAAGAGATCAAAGAAATCTTATTGTGGGAATATGGTTTGTTTTTTGTTGTTGTTGTTGTTGTTTTGCCAGAGGGTGCATATACTCACTGGAGGGAGACAAGCAGTGGGTTGGGGAATAAGAAAGCACCCTCCATGTGTAATGATCACACTGTAATCTCTTCTCCATTTCTTCCTTCTTTCCAAAATTTGGGCACACACACACACACATACCCAGTGTGTTTCTCAAGCTGCCAGATCCAGAATTGAAAGCTTGCAATCAATCATGTGCAATCCAGCTGCCTTAACCATCATATCACAGGCTGACCTGAAACATGGTTTGTTATGTTTCTTGCTCAGTTTCCTTTCCTTCTCCCTGTAAGGTTAAGTGGTCGGAAGGTTCTGAAGAAGGCTCTCTACAAGAGTCAAGGTGTTACCTGTTTCCCTCCTCTGACCCTCCTTTAAATGTAGATGCATCGAAGGTCCACATGACATCACTCAGTCTTCTCTCTTCCATTCCACCCACACTATCTCTCCACCAACCAGACCGAGTTCTGTCTCAGAGCATACTCTGCAGCCTTAAAATAGACATCCAGAGTCAGTTCCCTCCCCCATCAGATGAAGCAGAAAGAATAAGGCCACTTTGACAAGCATCGGCCTGCTCACTAGTTTTACAACAGGCAAAGAGTTACAACCACATCTTCCAGAAGGGCATCACAGAATCTCCAGGCAAATGGCCAAGGGCAATGGGAGCAGGCACTTCTGGGCAAGCCGAAGTCCCATCCTAGGAGTCCAGAGACCGGGCAAGCTGAGCAAGAGGAACCCACAGAAACTGAAGTAGAGGGAGGAGTCTGTACCTAGGTATCTTCCTGGTAGGACTTGAAATCTGATCCTTCCCACTTTGCCCCACCAGAAGTGTGTAATAATACTTTAGAAATCAAACTTTTTAGGTACTTTTTGCTATTCTTGAAAGATCCAAATGATATCCAGAAGGGGCTCATGTCTTTGGTTCCTAACAGGACAAGTAAACTAAAAAAAAAAAAAAAAAAATTTAAATAGAGAAGAAATGTAGAAACCAAAGATGCTTTGAAGAGGGACTAAACCTGCAGAAAGCAGTCTCATTATCTCAGTTCCCCTCAAGCCCACCTAGACCTGGAAAAAACAGAACCCATTAACAGAAAAAGTACAAAAGAAAGATGGGATTAAGAAGATCAAGCAGTAGACAAAAAAAGTTCAACTTCCCACTATTACAATTATCCCTACTCTAAGGTCTGACTCCCTTTACAAGACAAATTGTCAGAGTTTATTTCCATATTGGCATTTATGTCTTCAAGACATCCAAGTATCTTGTGTATTTTTCAACAGATGAAAAGGCAGAAAGAAAAATGTTCTTGGATCGACTCCTAGAAAAATCTTAAACCAGATTTTCCTGGGATATTTCAGGCCAGTCAGTGCCTGTTATTTTATACTGTAGCATCTTTCTTTTAAAATATGGATTAAAAGATGTGATGAATGAAAAGATTAAAAGTTCATAATTCCAGCAGCACTGATTTCTAAATTGCTGTGCTATTTATTTAAAAACTTCTGTGAACTTTTATTATCCTCTCTGCTCTTTGGTGTCACTGCGTTGGTTAGAAGAAAAACAGACAATGAAAGCTTCTCAAGCAGAGAGCAACAATGCCTGTCAGGAAGGTTGGACGAGGAGAATCAGGCATTAGGAAAGAAGTTGAACAAGGACTTATAGATATGATTCTTTTTCTTCTTAATTAAAAAGAACAAAAAGAGTTTCTGGGCCAGCCCACAAACTGAGCCAGATCCCACAGTTCAAGTGCTGGACCAGGTGTTTTGAATAATGCACCACGTGTGTGTGCATGCCTAAAATACTAAAAGGAGGGAGAGATGGAGAAGGGACTGTGGCAGGACCATGCCTCAATGGGTGCTTTCTCACTTTCCCTTGTTCTGTCTAGTGCATTCACCCTCTGGCAAATTAAAAAAAAAAAAAGTCTGAATTGATAAAGAATTTAAAAGAACAGATAGATGGAAAACAAACACTGTTTTAAATCTACTATAAATGTCTATAACTATTAGTGGTTGGCCAAATTATAAGTATCAGGACACAGTATCTATATTTGTTTACATATTGTCTACAGTAGTTTTTGCACAGTAACTTCAGAGTTGAGTAGTTGCAACAGAGCCTGTCTGGTCCACAAAGCCTAAAATATTTACCACTTAGACTCTACAGAAAAATAATAATAATTTAAACCCCTGCTATAAGTAATGGAGCAGGAGAAAATGAGTTGAAATTACAGCAGGAACAATTAGGACCATCTATTTCCAAATTTTGACCAGGGAAAGGGAGCAAGCTATAACATGAAGCCTTTACTAGATTTGAGAGAACCTTGGCCTCATCACATACCACTGAACAGGAACAAGGACAATTTGAAAAACACCTGGGTAGTTTAGGATTGGGGTAATAATTTAAAAGATTTAAAAGCATCTGCTTTTCCCCCCCTTAATAATCCATGCTTATGCCAAAAGTTAAAAATAAGATAAAGGAAATACTTTCCGTTTTACTCAAGAAATTGTACAGCTTCTCAAATGCTATACAAAGATGGCGGGTCACCTGTTACTCACCAAAAAGGAATGCTGTTCTTTGCAAATACCAACCTGAACAGTGTAAGAGGGATGGTCATGCTGACTCACAAACCAGTTTCACTAGGAGCTTTGGAGGGGAAGTGAGTGCCTTTACTAAACATGAAGGGCATGAGCTCCCCCTGCTGACCAAAGAGGAAACATAGGCCTATACACATGCTATTTCTTGATCAAGGCTCAGGTTGGACATGAATCAGAATCCAGTCTTGTGAAAGAATAAAGGAATATCAAATACTCAAAATTCATGCCCAAGGAATATTTAATGTAATAGGTTTGTATTGCATGTACAGCAGCAAAGAACAATAGAGGAGCAACAGGTTTTTACTTAATTCCCTTAAACTTCCCTCCCCATTAAAAATGATTAAAACTACAGCCTTCTACAATACCTCACTGAACACAAATTCCTGTACAGTGAACAAAGAATTTCATTCTTCATTTGAAATAGAGTGCTGCCCAAGGTTTTTGTTCAAAATATGCTGACCATAGAAAATTGCTTATATTCTACTCTTCTGACCCACAGAAACTGTAGTTTCCTATGGATCAACCTCAATATAGTCCCTCAACAACTGACAGTGATTTCCAGAAGAGTCTGAAGGTGTGGAGAAGCGGGCTGGCTTCCCTTTTTGACTGATGTACATGGCGACTAAAGACTGGGGGAATAGGACACAAACTGTCAGTCCTCATAATTCTCCCAGGGCCCCCTCTGAATTTATCTGACTTATGAAAACAGAGGCAGAAATTTTAAGGTAATTTTTTGTCATTTAGGCAACTCTGTGCCATGTAACACACAATTTTTATTTATTATTATTATTATTAATATACAATCGCTATATATCATTTAGATTGTAAAGAGAATTTACCCAGCATGACATACACCTCTGACCAGTCCGCAAGAGTTACAGGAAGGATTTGGAGTATCAATGGAAATAAGACTCTATAGAAATAATGATTAATGCAGTTTATTTCTATGCATGAATATGAATGACAGTGATCAGATACAGGGGTTTCTTTTAGTTTGTTCTGAGAGTGAGAGACAGGTTTAGAATTCAGTGAAAAGAGGTGTTCCATTAGGTGGGGCATCTGGAAGAGGGACTTGTATTCCTGTACAGTGAACAAAGAATTTCATTCTTCATTTGAAATAGAGTGCTGCCCAAGGTTTTTGTTCAAAATATGCTGACCATAGAAAATTGCTTATATTCTACTCTTCTGACCCACAGAAACTGTAGTTTCCTATGGATCAACCTCAATATAGTCCCTCAACAACTGACAGTGATTTCCAGAAGAGTCTGAAGGTGTGGAGAAGCGGGCTGGCTTCCCTTTTTGACTGATGTACATGGCGACTAAAGACTGGGGGAATAGGACACAAACTGTCAGTCCTCATAATTCTCCCAGGGCCCCCTCTGAATTTATCTGACTTATGAAAACAGAGGCAGAAATTTTAAGGTAATTTTTTGTCATTTAGGCAACTCTGTGCCATGTAACACACAATTTTTATTTATTATTATTATTATTAATATACAATCGCTATATATCATTTAGATTGTAAAGAGAATTTACCCAGCATGACATACACCTCTGACCAGTCCGCAAGAGTTACAGGAAGGATTTGGAGTATCAATGGAAATAAGACTCTATAGAAATAATGATTAATGCAGTTTATTTCTATGCATGAATATGAATGACAGTGATCAGATACAGGGGTTTCTTTTAGTTTGTTCTGAGAGTGAGAGACAGGTTTAGAATTCAGTGAAAAGAGGTGTTCCATTAGGTGGGGCATCTGGAAGAGGGACTTGTAGGTTATAAGTGGGCTTTATTATTTTTAGCTTGGTAATCAGAAAGAAGGTCTGTGTTTCTGAGTCAGCAAAAGAACGTACTTTAACAGAGATAGGAGGCTTAATATACTTCACAGGAAAAAACTATGCCAGGGACAGAATGTAGGAAGAGTCCTGTTATCAATGGACCAAAATGGTCTGTTACTGTTTATGGGCATGGCTCACCCCAGGCCCTCTGGAAAGATTTTGGAAGGATTTTGAAAAAAGCAGTCAGACTTCTGTCCTCAGAAGTAATAATAATGAAAGAAGACAGGAGGTCAGCATATCAGACACACAATCATCTTAAAAGAACTTGGAAAGCCTTTGAAAGCAAATGTGAAGTAGACTGATTCAAAGGAGTCAAATAAGGAATAAGGATGAGCATACATATTCAGAGCTAATTAAGTACTTCCGCACATTCCGTAAAATGTTCACATGGTTTAAGGCAATAGTCCCTAGTTTTACGGATTTTGTTTCTTGTGTTTAAAAAAAAAAAAATTTATGGCTCCTGTCTGAGGAAGGACATTTGGGGGAGGGACAGGAAGGCAAAGCATTAATGGCACAAAGAGGTGTGGTATTATCTGTTGAAGATATTTCGTAGTTTTATCAACAGTATTAGGGAGAAATGTTCACCTGTTTAAATATCCATTTTGTAAGACAAATAATAATGTGATTGAATGTATGGAAGAAAATGAAATGAAAAAAAAAAGAAAAGAAATTAAGGAAAAAAAAAAAAACATGGCTCCTGAGGTCCGTTTTCAAATTTATGGTCAAATTCTATTCTCCAGGACATAAACACCTCCCACAGAAAAGCCTGAATTATACCTATACCCTATAATATCACACCCTCAAGAAGATTCCAATAAGAATGAGAACTGAAGAGTTTCTCTTGAACCTAATCATAATCCAGTATAAACTTGTGGATTTAAAGTACAAAGAGAGAGGAAAAAATTATAGCTGTACAATATATCCATTATAAGAGCAAAGCAGAAAGCTAACTATCCAGCAGAGGGAGCAAGAGCTAAATAAATACTTTTTTTAAAGTCATAACATGGAATCTTAAGACTTCAAGACTCCCAAATGATTGGTTTCCTCTCCAATGATATTATCTCCTGAGAGTTCATAGTAACAAAGCTATCTTGACACAGGATCTCTTGACCTCAGATCCTGTGTTCTTTCTCGGGAAAAAAAAGCTGATTTGAATGACTCTGACAGCCATTTGCCTACAGAAATATGCAGTCAAATTTCTTATTAGTAATAAGATATATGGAGCTAGCAGGTGGCGTAGTGGTTAAGGTGCTGGACTCCCACATGACCAACTGCAGTTGAATCCCAGATCAGTCGGCTTACTTTCTCATCCTCTGTCTCTGTCTCTCTCTAATAAGCTCTTGAGACCTTTACAAATTAAAAATATAATAACAATAGTGATAAATAAAATTAAATAAGTAATTCTTTAACAGAAATAAGATACATTTCCACTGGTAGTAAGCACTATAAAAGCAGGAAGAATTTTTAAGGAAGCACACACACACACACACACACACAAATTCCTTCCTCTTTAAAACAGATAAATTAGCCTTTTGTATTTATTTATTTATTCGTTCACTCATGCATTCATTCATTCACTTAATAACCACCAAGTGTATACTTAATGTTAGACACTGTATCCAGACCCCCACAAGGATTCTTTTAGAGCCCTTTGGGTGAAATTTGGGTGTTCCAGCTCATTCTTCAGACATCCCATTTCATGGAACACGCCATTACAAACTACTGTACTGTTTGTCATTACCCTGTTGTAGATGTAACTCGTACAGTGGATAAGAGAGATGAACTCTTTCCAGATAGACATTCTGGAGTCACTGAGCCTCACATGCTTATTAATTCAACATATATTTGTTGGCAAAAGCCCTATCCTCAAACTTCCAGATTCAGAAATTTGGTTTTATCAGGCCACATTAATGTTGGTCAGAAGCTAAGGGAATAGAGCCATATAAACCAATTACCAAGAGACCCCTATTCACTTACTGTAGAAGCTGTGTTGCTTTATCATTCAGTACACCTTTGTCTTAGGCTCAATGTGCCTATAAACTCAATTGGCTATCAGACTGGTGACCACAGCACAAGAGCAAGGGTTCAAAAGGCATTTTCTAGGGAATATAAAAGCTACTTCAGTACTAACAGTTCTTACAAAGAGAATGCCGTGTGTGCCAGATGGCATCTATTGTACGATACTCTGTAGTCTTTTCCAGTCCCTGCTTCCCCACTTCAGCCAGGGTTTTCCCATTCACATCCACCTGCAAGCCCTGAGCTTCTACCCGGCTCTTCCACTCTGGCCTCTCAGCCCAAACTGGGTCTCCAGGGCAAGACAGATTTACCCATTTTTTGTCTCTGTATGATACTGATACTCTCAGAATTTCTAATGATCACATGGGTGCATGGAAGGGTGATGGTAGGGTAGATGGTTCCAGGAGACATATGAATGGAAGGCAACTCCAGTTACTCAGACTCTGCTGGGCTACCACGCTAAGATTTTGACCCCTTCAGGATGGCTTAGGGGTCTCTCTCTGAATAATTACTAACTGGCTCTTTTATTTCAACTTCAAAGACGTGTGTGTGCCTGAGTGCATGTGTGTTTTATCACTGATACTACTTCACCATTTCTGAGGGAAAGTAAAAAGACACATTTGAAAAGGTGGTGTCTTATCTATTATGTTAACTTAAAATATGCATTTATAATGGTTGGTCTATATATCTCTTTCTAAGAATTTAGGGAATTACCCTAAGTTACAGATTTACCCATTTTGGGGGTATGAACAAAGTCCGGTGGCTTGCCATATAACAGAATAAAAGCTAGAGCCCTTACAGGATGACACCTCTGTACCCATCACCCCTTACCTTTCACTCCTTTTCCTATCAGCCTCCCATCCATCTCTCAGCACCAGCACCAAGCCCTGCTGCTCCACCCACATTCACACCACAGACCTTTGCACCTGATCCCCACCCCAGACTTCTACCCGGCTCTTCCACTCTGGCCTTCACTCAAGTATTACTCATACTGAGACCCATGCTAGTTTCTCCACATACAAGTGTACTCTCCCCAGTCCTCCCCAGCCCCTTCAGTTGTCTCCTCTGACATACTCAGAGAGCCACCTCTCTTCCTGGCTCTCAGTCTCTTTCTGGAGACACACATACCCACTAGCAGAAAAAAAAAAAAAAAGAAAAAGAAAGTAAAAGAATTTAAATTATTTAATCAGACTAAGATTTCAAGCCTTTTTAAAATTTGTTAGAGGTATTTACACTCCATGAGTAAAAGAGAGAGAGAAAGAGACAGAACTCCAACAGCATCTCAGTGCCACACTCCACCTCCAACCTTCAGCCTGTCCCAGATCATGGGCAAGTTCTTGACTGGGAGGACCTGAAGTGGGGTCTGAGAATCTGCATTTGTACCAAGCTCCCAGGTGCTGCTGAGACCACACTTTGGGAACCCTTACTTTCCTACAATTCTTCATGAGGCCTCAGGCCTCAGGCCTCAGGCTTCAGACACACGGGTGACAGGAATCCTCACACCATCCCTTCCCATACCTTTACCCTAAGACAGGAACACAGCACTTCTCAAACTTTACTATGCACAAATCACTGCTAATCCTGTTACAATGCAGATACTTATTTAGCAGGTCTGAACGTGGACCCAAGATCTCCATTTCTAAACCATCTCCCAGGTGATGCCATCGTCGCTAGTCTCCAGATCAGACTGAGTTGAATGCATAATCAATTGTAGCAGACGAAATCACTTTCTCAGATCTCAAAGGTTGGAGTAGGTTTGAAGCATTTGATTTTGGTTCTGAGCACTAAAAAAGGTTGGAGTAGGTTTGAAGCATTCGATTTTGGTCTGAGCACTAAAACTACTTATGTACTTTCACTCTTTGTGAAAATTTTTGACAAAACAGTCACAGGTTCACATTTTAACTTTCACCCATACACAACTGTCAGTACGAATGGGCCCAGCTGACTCATTGGCACTGCCCTGATGTACCTTAGCTCTATTCAAACAGTGCAGATAATAGTTAACCCAGAGGGATGGTTGGGAGGGTGGGGCAGCTTATCCGGTGTTGATTGAGAAAACTGCTCTTTGTCCTGTGATGAATGGTGTTCTGTCACATAGTTACAGCATTTGGCCTTCCATTGACAGCTGCTGCCGACCCCGTTATCTAATGCATCATTGAGTCCAATTCTCCTGGAGGCCTGAGTTATCTCTTTATTTCTTAGGCCATAAAGAGACTGTGGTGATGGGGAAGTGAAATAGCATTAGCTCCTCCCAAAACCTACCTGATCTACTTACTCATTCACACAGGCAGGTAATTATTAAGTTTCAGGACCCCTGCAAATACCAAAATCCACAGATGCTCAATTCCCTTATATAAAATGGAGTAGTAATTGAATATAACCTGTACGTATCCTCTCATATAGTTTAAATTGTCTAGATTACATGGAATACCTAGCACAAGATAAATGCTATGTAAATAGTTGCTATGCCGTATTGTTTAGTGAATAAAGACAAAGGGAAAAGTGTGCATGTTCAATGCAGACCCAATCATTTTAGGCCTAACTACATAGTACATGTCAGCAACAAAGTACATTTTCAATCTGTGGTTGAATCTGAGGATGTAGAGTCTGTGCATATAGAATCACTAGATATGAAGGACCAACTGTATATATTTAGGGGCATGCAGGGCCAGTTATATAATTTGCAGGGCCCATTACATTATGAAAATACAGGACCTCTTATTCAAAAAAAGAAATGTTAAGAATTTCAACACTGCCATAACAGAGCATTACACCAAGTGCCAGGCCCGTCTAGAGGCATATGCCCATGAAATCAGTCCTGGGGTAGAGACTTGGACATAATGAAAAAAATTCATGAATTTGTAAACTCTCACTCTCTTATTTTTCTCCTTCAAAAAAATATTGTTAGGATGATCTCTGTGATATGTTAGGGGGGCCTTGGTTGTGGGCTGTGAAAAAATTCACAAACTCAGAAAGAAAGCAGACAGAAGAGAATTTATTCACTTTCCAACGGAGGAAAGAGCAGATGAGAAGAGCTGCAAGTAGCTTTTATCAGGACTTAAGGGAAGAGATGGAACGGTTGGGGATGGTTAGGGTGATCATGGCACAGGACATCTCTTGGTCCCTGGGTTGTTTCATTGTTCTCTCTGGACACCATATCTGGCTGCCATAGTCTGTAATGTAGCCTGTCCTTTGTTTTGGCCAAATGTTGACAGATGTTACAATCTTTATGTCTGAAGACAAAAACTTAGAAAATACAACATTGGCCATCTGTGAAGAAGTCATGAAAGGACCAACTAACTTGGGAAGAAAAAAAGGAGGAGGAGAAAGAACATCTGAAACACCTAGGAGTTTTAGATGGACCTTTCCAATTAAAATAACTAAAGTGTGAGCTAGATGCTGAGTTAACCCTTTTTCATCCCTAAGGTGCATGGGGAACATTCCACCTTTCTGTATATGATAGAAAAGAATAGCTATCATTCATTACATGGTTGAATAAAAACTTGTTTCTGTCTCATCTTTGTCCTCACTTTCCTTCACATTTTGCTAAATAGCTCAACCTTTGGATTAAAAAGGCCTAAATAGACGCTGAGCCCACCAAGGGCTAAACTGAACTCTACCTTTGGTCTGACTATGATAAGACAGTTTACCTAACCTGTGATAAGGAAATGTACTACACAGATATGATCAGGGAAAGGGTGTGTAATCTCCTCAAACGTGCTTTTCAAGCCATCAGACTGCACTTTTCAAATTTCGATGGATCTGGTTAAAATCTAGATTCTGATTTAGGGGCCCAGGGGATGATTCTGCTGTGAGGTTGTGAGGCTGTGGACCACAGAAGATGTCTTACAATTCCATCAAAGGAGATAAAATATCTGGACTACTAAGATAAAAAAAAACAAGAAAGACAAAATGATCACAATCATTATAAGGACTGTCTGTCAAGTGTGACAGACCAAAATAACTGGTTTCTGTTGTTACTCTCCTATTGTTACTCTTTTGAATTGATCATTACTGGGTAGAACTGCTGTCTAGTTTTTCAGTTTTGACAGTGCTAAGGCACCATGGTAAGCTGGTAAGAGAGAAGGGCCTGAGAAATTAAAAACCTGAATTCTGGTCGAATGTCAAGCTTGACTTATATTCAATAACCATAAATGGTGACTGAACACACATCACAGAAAACACTGTGGTTTTAAAAAGCCACCAGGTAAATCTTTAATAAAGCCTCAAATGACTTAGGAACAAAAGATATCCTGCCATAGGAAACAAAATGAATTATTGGTATAGAACAAATTGCCCAGAAACATTGTGTGTCAACATTAATGTCAGTTCCTCAGAACCAATATATTGCTCCTTAATTACCCCAGCCTTCCAAAACCCATAGTCCTCCTGACAGTTCATTTCACAGAGATGTATTTATTTTGAAAAAGTATATGTAGCTACAAGCCTGTCCACTCTTTCAACATAAGACTTGGCCATAAAAATCCTGTTACATTTTGCTCTGGGTAGCAATTATTTAATATCCTTCAACATCTGTGTCAAACACGTAAGAAATCGCTCCAGGCTTTCTTGCCTTTCCATTGTTTCAAAAAGTAGAAAATACCAAGCCATGAGACCATCATGGGACCTGAGGCATCAAAAATACTAGTTGCATTGTGAGCACTGAGTAGTAGAAACCTATTTCTGAGGGAATAAAAAGTAATAATAATCCAAGTCTTCACTGACACCTAGAAAGTCCCCAGAAAGGTATAAAGTTCCCAGTTTATATGGCCAGGAAATGTATCACAGCAATAAAACCCAAAACTATAATACAAAAAAGTGTACTATCTACAATGGTTATGGCACAAGTGCATCTTATTTTATTGAGTCTAGTCATTTTCTACCTTCACTTTTCTAAATCAGGTTAAATATGGAATTGGTCCTCCTGACCCACTGATGCCAAAGTAGAATTTCTGTATGGATTGCATTACTATATGCTAGCTTTCCAACTACACAATTAATACACAACCTGGACCCCAAAGCCTGCAGATTGATTGGACTCATTCTTTATCTTCAGACTCCCCTAGGTCTCAGGTCCAACCCTTCTTCATCTTTCTTACCCACCCTCATTAAAATAATGACCTCTTTGTTTGGAATACTTCTCCTCTTTCAGAGTTTCTAAGCCATGAAAAGATTTAATAAATGGGACCTTTTAGCCTCATTTCATCCCTCGATTTGTCTCCTTTCCAGCCCACCTCTGCTCACTCTCCTACCTTAGGGTCCTTGCTCATGCTGATCCTTCCCATCCAGACACAAAACAGACAATTGATGAAGGTCTGGGGGTGAATAATGGCCCTGCTTGCCCCTATCCTCTCTAGGATTCCAAATCCTATTCATAGTTCACATTTCATCTCTATGGCACCCCTCCACAAAGCCTTCCCTGATTTCATTGACTGAAAGGCCTCATTTGCTCCTGGATGTTCCATAGCATTTCTTGGGATTCTTGCTTCCTCCTGTGACAGATGCCCATGTCAGTATTTGCTCTAAACCCTAAGCTCCTCAAGAGCAGAATCTGACCACCCAGGAAGCACTCAACAAATACTTGCTGCAGGATAAATCATTTGATGAAGTTCTCTGATTTTCAAAACCAGTTGTCAAAGGGTCGGCAGGTGGTGTGATGGTTAAGGCGCTGGATTCCCACATGACTGACTGTGGTTCAAGTCCCAGACCTGGTGGCCGGCTTTCTCCCTTTATCTTTCTCTCTAGCTCTCTCTGGTCAAATTAAAAAATAAATAATAATAACAAAATAAATAAATATTTTTTAAAAAATTGCCAAAACTTCACTCTATGTTTTGACAACTGCTTGATTCAAAATATATTGTTTTTTTTTCTTTTTTTAATTTTTTTATTATTATTAATTTTTATACATTCGATCTCTACACATCATTTAGCTTGTAAAGAGTATTTACCCAACATAAACTACACCTCAGACCAGTTCAGTTGCAAATACTATACACGTTATCATCAACAGGAAATAAACCATTTCTGTGTCCCACAAATGTCTTTATAGACAGTTTTCTTAAAATCTGTTTACAGCTACTCCTTCCAAAATTAGACTTCTGTAAAAACTTATTCTCTCCCTCTAATTTCAAGCTCTTTTCTGTATTTTGCAATAAATTTTCAGTATGAAGCTTTTCTTAATCAATATAATACTTTGTATAGTTTGTTTGTTTTTTTTAAACTTAAATGTGTGCACATTAAAAAGTAATGACATACCATGCTGTCAGGATAAAATGTAGACACATCTGCCATTTGTGTTCTGAAGAACTAATTAATAATACATCTCTTCATCTAACTTGATGTATCCCTGTTCACTGTGTCTGCTCCAGGAGTATTCTGGAGACAGTGATCACTGCCACATCTTACAATATCTATTTCTTTTTTTTTAATGTCAATTTATTTTAAAGAATTATTTATTTAATTTTTATTCATTATTATTATTCCATTTGACGAGAGAGAGAGAGAGACAGAGAAAGTTGCCATGTGGGAGTCCAGCCATGTGGGAGTCCAGCTACCTTAACCACCACATCACCTGCTGGCCCAGAGGATCTATTTCAATTTTGTGCTATTAGAGCAAATGAAGGAAGCTACTTAAAGTGTAGCATCTCTAGACCCAGGGTAGACACTAGAATGCCTTGAGCCTTATATTCACCTTTTAAGGAGTACTTTAATTGTTAAGAGTTATGTTTATACACAGGGTGGTGTTTGAAAGGGAGTTTTCCTAGGTCATGCAAATTTACTGAAAATCAATTTATAAAGCAAATATTACACTGCTTAATCTCAGTCCTATGTTTGTATTGTTGTATAGGCAAGTTGTTAACCTACGTGTGCCTCAGCTTTATCACCTGTAAAATGAAAATAGCCTACATGATTTTCAAGGTCTCTTCCAGATATGAGAATCTATATAGTTCTTTGGATTTAAGAATAGACAGCATGAAAAAATAAAGCCACAGGGTGAGTAACTGTTACTTGTTTGCAAAAAGAGGAAGTTTAGGTTGTTTAAGTAACATAAAAACATCATAAAACTGAATTACTGATCATTTCTTCCTTAAAATACAGTTCAAAAAAGATCCATGTTAATTGGTTATTACTATTTAGTTAACTAAATGTTAATATTTGGCTACAATGTTATATAGCCTGGTGTTTAGCAATATTTCCTGGAGCCTTCACAAATTGCAATCAAGCACAATGAATGAAATGTGCACTCCTGAGATAATACAGCAGAGTGGTCTAGAGAAAGAGAAACCTCTAGGCAGCACCCAGGTCTACACACAGCAGCAGCTTCTCCCAGTATCTTGCGTGGTCTCTCTGTGCAGACTTTTTTGACTTTGGAGTTTTGGAAGATTGGGTAAAATAGAATTATGGTGGTAATTTATGTATGTGGGATAAACATAAGACTCAACAAGGTTAGAGGAAACCTTTCTTACAAACCTTAGTATGCACCCTCAGCCTTATCTCCAGGTCAGAATATTTAGCAGTCATCTTCATATAGACCTCCTGCCCTTAGGTCCAATGCAGACACAGCAAATTGACCTATCCACAAACAAACACTTCATGTGCCCTTTTACCACAACACCTCCCCAAAACTCTCTTCCAGTCCTGTCCCCATGACACTCAGTCACCAAAGTCAGAACCCCAAGGGGATCATTCTAATCTCATCCTATTCATGCTCCACATCCATTCATTCAACAACGAAGTCAGGGCTGAAGTCTGTGCACAACAAAGTAGTCAGGGTCAAAATGCGTGCACATGCTGTACCCAAGAGAGAAGAGCATAGGGTAGATGAATAGCGTGACCAACTATCCAGGAACTGACAGTCCCTGTTCTAACACTGAAAATTTCTTGTTCCAGAAAACCTCTCTATTCTGGCCAAACCAGGATGGTTGATCCCTCTGGAGAGTAAAGAATTTGGGAACACAAAAATAGCTTCCTGGAAGAGATGAGACCCAGCAGAGAATGTGCAACAGCATGGAACAGAGGAAAATAGTGTCATGTGTAACTGGAGTATAGCGCCTGACACAGAGAGGTGAAAAGATGATGCCTTAAAGGCAGACAGGGGCTAGAACTTGGAGAGCTGTACCTTGAACTTGATTATGTAAGTTTATCAGTTTTTACAGAAGTCAAATAATCATATTTTCATTTTCAGGCATATATTTTGACATTTATGAACTGTTGATGGCTAGAAGCAGAATCTAAGCTATTTTCAAGTTGTCAATAATTTATTTACTATGATTCTAAGGGTAAAGTATTCCTCTATTTTGGGAAGAATGCAATTGAGTGTTCTCTTTAGTATAACTGATATAAGTACACACCTGTTGTCCTTGGTGAAATAGCACAGAACATTGATAAAAAATAATCCAGACACAGAAACAGTTGTAGGGGTGAAAGCCATATGGCCTATGGTTTCCCACTCAGAGGCTTTGGACATTAAATCTAAATGTGGCACTATCTTATTTTAGAGACTGCTTTCAGGACTGAGAATATATTCACTTCATTAGTTAAAATAATGTTCCAGTACTAGATCACACAGCCTATAGGACACTAAAATAAGTTAGTATATTTTTATAAATCTGTGATTGGTACATGTATATTTATTGTGATACTAAGCTATACTAAGAGAGCACCCAACTACATTCTTCTCAACAGAGGAGTAATTTGTCACCAAAATAAATTCTAATGTTAAAAATTATTATATACAAAATAAAAGCATTTTATCATGACTTTGATAACCCTATTTTTTTATTATTTCATTTGTTTCATTTACCAGGAGCCTCAAAAAATGAACCATATGCCCCCTCAAACTCTAAAAAAACTTGTACGAGTATGCATATCCAGATGAGGGAAATTGTGACCACTGTTTGCAACCTACCATACTATCCCTTCTTATATCCCTTAAATATACTTGTATATTATTTAATTTTGCATGTTTTTGTACCTTACATCAATTGAATTGTCCTCAATGCATTCTTTCATTCCTTGTTTCTTTCATTCAACATTTTGCTTTTTAAAGATTCAACCATATCATATGATGGTGTAGAGAATCAGCATTGATGCTAATGAAAGTAAGGGAGGAAAGTGATTGGTAGAGAGTGGGTGGTGGATACAGAAAAAAAATGGGAAGATTATAAATGATGAATCTTTGTTTACAAGAGAAAAACAAATCAAAACCTTTGTATTTTGCATTGTCTGAAAGAATCCACAGTAGTGTGTATCTGTTCATTTTATCTGTCATCAAAAGAACACTTGAGGGATCAGAGATGGAATAATGGTTATGTTGCTGGAGTCCCACATAGTCTATCACGGTTTGAGTCCTGGACCTGGTGGCTTAAACCTCACACCAAGCGTGCTCAAAATCCTGAGAGGAGAATGGAGGAGAAAGGGATTGTTGTATGCTCATCCTCCCAGGGGGTGATTTCTCATTTTCTGTGTCTCTCTCTCTCTCTCCAGCAAGTGCATGCACCTTGTGTGCAAAATGTTTACAATTGTTTGTGAAACTGTTGTTTATTATTAATTTGTAGCTGTTCTGTTATTATTATAAATATCACTTTTTTTTGAGAGATTTTCGCTATAGGGCGCATGCGCTCACCAGACAGAGACATAGAGACAGAAAGTGAGAAATCACCCCCCAGGGGGGATGGTCATGCCACAATCCCTTCTCCTCCATTCTCCTCGCGGGATCTGGGGCGCACACACACACGCGCCCAGCGTGAGTTTTAAGCCACCGGGTCCGGGAAGCAAACCGCGGTCAACTACGTGGGAGTCCAGCTTAGTTAACTAAATGTTAATATTTGGCTACAATGTTATATAGCCTGGTGTTTAGCAATATTTCCTGGAGCCTTCACAAATTGCAATCAAGCACAATGAATGAAATGTGCACTCCTGAGATAATACAGCAGAGTGGTCTAGAGAAAGAGAAACCTCTAGGCAGCACCCAGGTCTACACACAGCAGCAGCTTCTCCCAGTATCTTGCGTGGTCTCTCTGTGCAGACTTTTTTGACTTTGGAGTTTTGGAAGATTGGGTAAAATAGAATTATGGTGGTAATTTATGTATGTGGGATAAACATAAGACTCAACAAGGTTAGAGGAAACCTTTCTTACAAACCTTAGTATGCACCCTCAGCCTTATCTCCAGGTCAGAATATTTAGCAGTCATCTTCATATAGACCTCCTGCCCTTAGGTCCAATGCAGACACAGCAAATTGACCTATCCACAAACAAACACTTCATGTGCCCTTTTACCACAACACCTCCCCAAAACTCTCTTCCAGTCCTGTCCCCATGACACTCAGTCACCAAAGTCAGAACCCCAAGGGGATCATTCTAATCTCATCCTATTCATGCTCCACATCCATTCATTCAACAACGAAGTCAGGGCTGAAGTCTGTGCACAACAAAGTAGTCAGGGTCAAAATGCGTGCACATGCTGTACCCAAGAGAGAAGAGCATAGGGTAGATGAATAGCGTGACCAACTATCCAGGAACTGACAGTCCCTGTTCTAACACTGAAAATTTCTTGTTCCAGAAAACCTCTCTATTCTGGCCAAACCAGGATGGTTGATCCCTCTGGAGAGTAAAGAATTTGGGAACACAAAAATAGCTTCCTGGAAGAGATGAGACCCAGCAGAGAATGTGCAACAGCATGGAACAGAGGAAAATAGTGTCATGTGTAACTGGAGTATAGCGCCTGACACAGAGAGGTGAAAAGATGATGCCTTAAAGGCAGACAGGGGCTAGAACTTGGAGAGCTGTACCTTGAACTTGATTATGTAAGTTTATCAGTTTTTACAGAAGTCAAATAATCATATTTTCATTTTCAGGCATATATTTTGACATTTATGAACTGTTGATGGCTAGAAGCAGAATCTAAGCTATTTTCAAGTTGTCAATAATTTATTTACTATGATTCTAAGGGTAAAGTATTCCTCTATTTTGGGAAGAATGCAATTGAGTGTTCTCTTTAGTATAACTGATATAAGTACACACCTGTTGTCCTTGGTGAAATAGCACAGAACATTGATAAAAAATAATCCAGACACAGAAACAGTTGTAGGGGTGAAAGCCATATGGCCTATGGTTTCCCACTCAGAGGCTTTGGACATTAAATCTAAATGTGGCACTATCTTATTTTAGAGACTGCTTTCAGGACTGAGAATATATTCACTTCATTAGTTAAAATAATGTTCCAGTACTAGATCACACAGCCTATAGGACACTAAAATAAGTTAGTATATTTTTATAAATCTGTGATTGGTACATGTATATTTATTGTGATACTAAGCTATACTAAGAGAGCACCCAACTACATTCTTCTCAACAGAGGAGTAATTTGTCACCAAAATAAATTCTAATGTTAAAAATTATTATATACAAAATAAAAGCACTTTATCATGACTTTGATAACCCTATTTTTTTATTATTTCATTTGTTTCATTTACCAGGAGCCTCAAAAAATGAACCATATGCCCCCTCAAACTCTAAAAAAACTTGTACGAGTATGCATATCCAGATGAGGGAAATTGTGACCACTGTTTGCAACCTACCATACTATCCCTTCTTATATCCCTTAAATATACTTGTATATTATTTAATTTTGCATGTTTTTGTACCTTACATCAATTGAATTGTCCTCAATGCATTCTTTCATTCCTTGTTTCTTTCATTCAACATTTTGCTTTTTAAAGATTCAACCATATCATATGATGGTGTAGAGAATCAGCATTGATGCTAATGAAAGTAAGGGAGGAAAGTGATTGGTAGAGAGTGGGTGGTGGATACAGAAAAAAAATGGGAAGATTATAAATGATGAATCTTTGTTTACAAGAGAAAAACAAATCAAAACCTTTGTATTTTGCATTGTCTGAAAGAATTCACAGTAGTGTGTATCTGTTCATTTTATCTGTCATCAAAAGAACACTTGAGGGATCAGAGATGGAATAATGGTTATGTTGCTGGAGTCCCACATAGTCTATCACGGTTTGAGTCCTGGACCTGGTGGCTTAAACCTCACACCAAGCGTGCTCAAAATCCTGAGAGGAGAATGGAGGAGAAAGGGATTGTTGTATGCTCATCCTCCCAGGGGGTGATTTCTCATTTTCTGTGTCTCTCTCTCTCTCTCCAGCAAGTGCATGCACCTTGTGTGCAAAATGTTTACAATTGTTTGTGAAACTGTTGTTTATTATTAATTTGTAGCTGTTCTGTTATTATTATAAATATCACTTTTTTTTGAGAGATTTTCGCTATAGGGCGCATGCGCTCACCAGACAGAGACATAGAGACAGAAAGTGAGAAATCACCCCCCAGGGGGGATGGTCATGCCACAATCCCTTCTCCTCCATTCTCCTCTCGGGATCTTGGGCGCACACGCACACGCGCCCAGCGTGAGTTTTAAGCCACCGGGTCCGGGAAGCAAACCGCGGTCAACTACGTGGGAGTCCAGCGACATAGCCATTATGCTAACTGCTGGTTCCCTCACCTATATTTTTGAAACAGGTGAAATTGCAACTGAAATTTATTTTGCCCATGTTTTCTGAATGAACTGAATAAAGTTTTTGTTGGAAAAAGTTTCATCCATTTTAATAATGTAGTTTGTCTATTTTTTTTTTTTACAGAGATTTTTGCTATAGAGCATGTAAGCTCGCTCGAGACACAAAAAGAAACAGAGAAAGAGAAAATGAGAAATCACCCCTCATGGCCATGTTGCAATCCTTTCTCCTCCATTCTTCTCTCAGGATTTTGGGTACACGTGCCCAGTGCGAGTTTCAAGTAGCTGGGTCTGGGACTCAAACTGCAGTCAGCCATGTGGTAGCCCAGCACCACAACCATTACACCACCTGCTGGCCCCTATGGTTTGTCTATTTTAACTGCTGCATAGTATTTTCTTGTATGAATGTTCATCAATGTATTAATTCTCCTACTGAACATGGTGAGCTCTTTCCAGTTGTGTGTGTGTGTGTGTGTGTGTGTGTGTGTGTGTGTGTGTGTGTGTGTGTCTATTATGGATACGCTTCTGTGAATATTCTTGTTTATGTCTTCTGGTCAATACATATAAGGGTTTCTCTGGAGTCTATACCCAGGCACAGTATTAGTGAATGGTAGGTATGGGCATGTTCAACTTTTCCAAGATAATATCAAGCTATTTTCCAAAGTAATTGCACCTGTTTATGCAGCCACCATCAGTGGACGAGGGTTCCCCTTGACCACACTTAGTATTGTTCAACTTTCTTTTTCCAGTTGACTGACATGGGATGCACCATTCAGTTTCCCTCTTCTGTGTAAGTCTATCCATATTTTTGCCTACTCTATCACTGGGTTGTTTGTCTTATTGATTTGCAGGCATTATTTTCATATTCTGGAAACCAATTCTTTGTCAAATACATGCTTTTTAAAGTATACCTGCTCCCTATTTGGGGCTTTTTCAATTATAGATATAATATCCTTTGATGAACAAAAACTGTTAAATTGGTATGAAGTTTATACCTCATAGCTTGTACTTTGTGTGTCTTTTTTAAGAAATACTCCTTTACCCTGATTCTTAGAGATATGATTCTGTGCTTTCTTTTAAACATTGTATAGATTTTATCTTTCAAATTTACGTCTTTAATCAACATTATAAAATGCATTTGCATAGTTATGTGCATATTTTGACTGATATACAAGTACAAATTCTATTGGTTAAATATAGAAATACTCTCTTCCTTTTTATGCTGATTTGTAACATTTCAACCATAAACAATAAGTCTGTTTCTTAGCTCTTTGTACTAATCCACTGGTGTATTTGCAAATAAATGTAGGATCCATTACTCATACATGAAAGGCAAAACATTAAAATTATAAAATGTAATGTGCATTCTTAACTTGTCAATGTCTAAAGTTAATCTATTTATTATGTAAGGACCTTAAGACAGTTTAAGTCCACTCATCACCTTCCAGCTCTCTCTAATTCTCTATTGTTTTCTCTTCACAGAAGACATTTTATTTTACAGCCAAATTCATTTAGATTCAATCACATACTTCATGTTTCATTTGTTCATATTATTTTTTGCATCTCAGAACTTTCATCTGGAGTCTTCCTCTTTTCTGCTTAAAATACATCCTTTCAGATTGCTTTTAATGAAAATCTAGAAGGTGATGGCAAGCTCAGTTATCCTGAAAATGTTTTAATTTTGTTCTCCTTTAAAGATAATGTCCTTGGTAGGAAAATTCCATAATGACAACTAGTTTTTCCCAGAATATTTAAGGAATTGTTCTATTCCCAGTGTCCATTGTTGGTTTTGAAGGGTGAGCCATCCCCCTAACCACCATTTCTTTGTTAGTGATCTTCCTCTTCTCTTTACCTGCTTATAAGATTTCCTCTTTTTTTACTTGGTTTTCTGCTCTAATGTATGTAGCTGTGATTTATTTTTATTCATTTTACTTAGAATTCATTAGGTCTCCTTACTCCTTAGGAGTTTTGTTAATGATACTTAAAAATTCTCACTTTTTAATCTTACTGAGTGTCCTTTTTCTCATTCTCTCTTGTCTTCTTCTAGACCTCTGATTAGACATTTTGAAACCTTCTAACTCTAGTCTTTAGGCCTCTTGACTCTCCTTTGTCACTTGGCTACTTTCTGGGTAATTTCCTCATAGTTATCAATAATTTTCCATTTAGTCTGGCTTTCATCCATTGTTAGAAGCATTCACTGAACTTTTCATTTTATTATCCATTTCTTCTGGTTTATTTTGAAATCTACTTGGTATATTTTATAATCCCTTACTTTTTCTCCAGTTCTCCAATTTATCTTTTATTTTGTAAGACACTTCAATATGAACATATTTATATTTTTCTCTGATAATTCCATAGCCACTATCAGACAACAATCCACCAATTTGTTGAGGCTGAACTATCAAATATGTATAAATTGAAACATGAATTTACCATATGGACCATGTAAAATAAAATAATGTAAGTTTACTACATCAACCCTCTTGTAGCTGTCTCCCAGCTTCAACAAATAACTCATGACCAAACTCCATCTATCTTTCCACTGTCCTGTCTGTGAAAGCCAACCCCTTCAGAGACTGCAGATTCTGCATCTGTTATATCCAAACTATAACAGCTTGTCCAAGCTGAAAAAAAAAGAAAAGAGTTTATAAGTCCTCTGAAAACTGTAGTGCTTATGATAGCTCTCCCAACTACTGGCCATATTTACCATTAATCATTAACACCCTTAGTAGAGTCTGTCTCAGAGGTCAAATGTACTAGCTAAAGAAGCTGGTATTATTAAGTATTTCTTTACAGATGCAGTCATTCAACAGCTTAAAATATCAAGAGATCTAAATTTATAACTTTGTGTATGGACAAGAATCAATAGATGGGCCAGCAGTTGGCATAATGGCTATGTCACTGCACTCCCATGTAGTCGACCGCAGTGCAAGTCCAGACCCAGTGGCTTAAACTCATGCTGGGTGCATGTACAAGCGTGCCCAGGATCCCAAGAGGAGAATGGAGGAGAGAGGATTGTGGCATGGCCATCCCCTCTGGGGGTGGTGATTTCTCACTTTCTGTCTCTGTCTCTGTCTTTCTGGCAAGCATACATGTCCTATAGCAAAAACTCTCAAAAAAGAAAAAAAATAATCAATAGAATCTTTTTTCAGCCCTCAAGTAAAACATAGAAAAATAAATTGATGTGAAATACTTGATTTTCTGTGATCACATTATAAAATAGAATAAACTACCAAAGCATAAAACTCAATTACATAGAGGAGCCAGTGAGTTCTCCAGCCCTTACAAAATAGGTAGAAAGCTATCTAGTAGAAATTTTTCTACTGCAACAAATTAGTAAATTGAATAATTATGCCTATAATAATTTTTCTACTGCAACAAAATAGTAAATTGAATAATTAATTAGTAAATTGAATAATTAGTAAATTGAATAATAATAATAGTTCTATTGTATCATATTTCAATTTAAATTTGAAATCTCAAAAATTGACAAATATCAGTCAAAATTTGGTGAGATAACACATAGACAGAGTTACTTCACCAAAAACATTTTAAATAGGATTTAATTCTTTGATTTAAATATAGCTGAGTCCAGGCATAGGAAGGCTTGGGCCAAAGAAGAGGAAAAAAAACTATCATGTTTAACATATGTATTTATATTTCTTTCTAGTTACAAAGCTAACTTGATGTAGGGACCAGCAGTTAGCATAATGGCTATGTCGCTGGACTCCCACATAGTCGACCGCAGTTTGAGTCCCGGACCCTGTGGCTTAAACTCATGCCAGGTGCATGTGCGTGCGTGACCAAGATCCTGAGAGGAGAATGGAGGAGAAGGGATTGCGGCGTGGCCATCTCCCCTGGGAGGTGATTTCTTGCTTTCTGTCTCTTTGTCTCTGTCTGTCTGGCAAGCGCACATGCACTATAACAAAAAAAAAAAAAAAAAAAACTCTCCAAAGAAAAAAAAAGCTAACTTGATTTAAATAATGCTTCCATACACCTTGATCATACTTTAGCAAATGAAACTCCTGAGCCTAATGGCAACTCATACAATTTAAACAGTATAGTTTTCTAATGACTTTAAGCAAACAACCGCCTCCTACCCCAGTAAGCGCTTGCGCACTTCTGTTCATGTGTTTATTGAAAGTTCTTTTTTGGGTCAACTAGCAGCATGGTGGTTGAGGTGTCTGGATCCCACGTGGCCAACTGTGCAGTTTCATTCCTGGGCTTGAAAAACATGCCTGGCATGTTTTTGTGCGTATGTGTGCCCAAAATCTTGAAAGGAGAAAAGGAAGAGAAGGGATTGAGATGTGACAATCCCCTGTGGGAGGGCTGCTTTAACACTTTGCTTCTCTCTTTCTCTCTCTTCTGTCTCTCTCCAGCACACACACCCTCTAGCCAATTAAAGAGAGAGAGAGAGAGAAAAGTCCTTTACTATAGATTTTGGCTGTGGCATCCATTAACTGACTTATATTTCTGATAAATAACAAGATCAGCTTGGTGGTTAGTACTGAGTATTGGCTCACGAATAAATGAGTAGATGAAAATATAAGAACTGTCCACACATATACCATGAAATAAATGAAGCAGGTTTAACTTTATTTCTCAATTTTTACTTTTGTGACATAACTGAGTTAAAACTTAACACAATGTACTTTTTGAAGGTATATACTGTTTACAGAAAAGAAATAATATGAGCTTACCTCATTTTGGAAGAAAGGTGTTGGTTAAAAAAATGAAACTTAAAAAGTTTAAAGCCACTGGCTTCTAAAAAAAAATCACATTTTTTTAAATGGCTGGCTCTTTCAAACAATGACACATGAGCCACTAAAACAAGAAAGTAAATTCCAAATTTATATTTGCTTGCTTATTTTAGTCATATATAATCTCAATTCAATTTAAGTATCGAGATGAACATTAGATATTTTCTGTGACTTTTCTGACTCCACCTAATTAACTTGATTAAAGAAGCAATTTAAATACTTCCAGGGAAGTGTGAATTCAGCTGGAGGATTTGAATGAAGATGAGAAAATGAATAAATTCCTCTCACAAGTGTTTATTAAATGCGTAGGCTCAGCTTCCCACTGGTGAGATTGGGCTCATGTATCTAGAGGTGAATGCAAACGCAGTGACTTTTAGGCCAACCCTGAGAGCTAGGTGTAGCCCCAAGGCATTCTCAGCTCATCTTCCTGTACAATGACCCACTCTTGCAGTGAGTGTGGGAACTTGCAAGGAGTCTCAGGCTTCTGTGGAAATTTCTGCAGTTGAAATCCACTGGGGATTCTAGGAGGGAGCCTCAGGATGCGTAGAGTTGAGTTGTCTTCTGGTGGGGCTGGGCTGCCTTATTCTAGAGAGAAAGACTCCCTCCACATACCATGCCAGGTACAAAGCACAATTGTTATTCATTTCTTGGTAATAAGATCTAAAGCTAGGCAGTGACTTGAAATTTAACATGCATTATAAAGACTTTCCCATTTTAAGTATTTCAAGTTTTGTGTTTGCACAAAATATTTTCATAGTGTTATAAGAGATCTAAATGGGGAAACATTTAAAAAAACAAAAAAGGGCCAGCCCCATAGTGCAATGATTAAGTATTGTACAGAGGGAGTCAGATCCCACATGGCTGACCATGGTTTAAGTCCTGGCCCTAGAGGCTTGAAAAACATGCCGGGACCAAGTGCCCAAGATCCTGACAAGATGAAGAGGTGTAGGAAAGAGGATTGTGATGGGACTAGTCCCCATTTAGGGGTAGAAAGGGCATGCTTTCTCTTTCTTTCTCTGGCATGCACATACTCCCTCTGGAACAACAACAAAAAAGCATAAAACAGAGGTTCTTTAGAGTGACTCATAAAGACAAATAAACTATTGTCCTTTATTGCCAATGTGACTTACAATTATCCACTCACATCTGTCTTTTTAGATACCTAAATCATTCATGAGGATTATAAATGTTCTTTATGTGTGTATTGGGATTAAAAAAAAAAAAAAAAAAAAACCCCCCCCACGGCGTGGGATTATAAATGTTCTTTATTTTGTGATTGGGATTAAAAAAAAAAAAAAAAAAACACCCTGCCAAGGCAGGTGCAACAACTAAAAGAATAAAAGAATACATCTTCCTGTTTCTTTTTGTTACCTCTGTTTAGAAAAAGAAATCATCCCTGAGAGAAACCTTGAAGAAATGCCTCTAGTGATAATTTCTGGAAACAAATTAAACATATTGCTATACAAAAGGGAAAGGAGGAAAGAGAAAAAAAAAAAAAAGGCAAGGCAAGGTGGACTGGTGTGTCAATCTTACAGTGACAGGTCAGCAGAGGAGGAGTTTCCTTCCTGTGAACTCCATAAAAGGTCAGCTCACCATCCACAGGAGACAGACTCTGCTGCAACCATCCTGAAGCTTCAGGTGTTCTCTTCCAGAATCCCCAATGGATTTCAGTCGCAGAAGCTTCCACAGAAGCCTGAGTTCCTCCTCGCAGGGACCTGCACTCAGCATGAGCAGTTCCATTTATAGGAAGGGGAGCATGCAGCGCCTTGGGGCTGCACCCAGTGTTTATGGGGGAGCTGGAGGCCACGGCACCCGTATCTCAACCTCCAGGCACATGGTGAGTTATGGAAGCGATCTGACCAGCAGCAGCGACCTGTTTTCTGGCAATGAGAAAATGGCCATGCAGAACCTAAATGACCGTCTGGCGAGCTACCTAGAAAGAGTGCGGTCCCTGGAGCAGTCCAACTCCAAACTTGAAATGCAGATCAAGCAGTGGTATGAAACCAACGTGCCTAGCACCCATCGGGACTACAGCGAATATTACAAACAAATACAAGAGCTGCAAAATCAGGTGAGGAATCGTGCCTGTGTTTTCTTCTCTACTGTTAAGCAAGATGAGTCAAGAGGGCATGTAGATTAGGTAGGCCTAAAGGGATGTGGTAAAGCAAATTAGGCAGAAATGCAACATCTAGCTATAAAAACGCTATACTCTATCATGTACCCCAGTGCTACAGTACTTACCTATATGACAGGGAGTAGTTATACTGTTATAACAGTAAAAATCATACTATTTTTAAATTCAATAACATAAAATATGAAAATTATATCCTCTAGCCCTATAGACCCTTTGTCACAGCTAAATGACTTCAGAGCTAACTAGATTAGTGAACAATTTTTCCTGAAAAGAGCTCAAATTTTTTATGTAGTAATAAATTATTCTTAGTTTTTCATCCAGTCCCCATCAACTATTGAAATTCTAGTCAATTTAGAGATTTATTTTCCCTCTCATTCATGTAAATATTATAATACAAATATTTGAAAACTGTATCACAGATCTAAGCAATAAAGCGACTCATTATGGAAACAGGGAGGAAGGGACCCAGGCCTGAATGATACCTGGATATTTAAATGCCCCACTTAATAATCTGATCATCACCACCAAGCAGCCAGAAACAACATCTACAGTAATAAAATGTTCTATTGCCCCTAATTCACATTTATTGCTATCATATCACAACCTGTACCCACGTCATTCAAGAAAGGTGGAGTTCTCTATTTTATCAATTGTATGAAATGAAAGCAGAAGACTTTGCTCCTAATTGAAGATTTCAGATATGACACAGAGCATATGCTTCGTTCATATGTTCTTATCTACTCAAGAAAAATGTCTTTCATTTTCATTTCTATTTTAAGATTCAAATTCCTTTAGAGCAAAGGCCACCTACTTACCAGCAAGGCCTTTTCTTGAGTTGTATTAGACATAAGTGCAATTTGATTCAGATGCTACAGAAGGTTACTCTGGGATTTCAGAAATTATGTGAAGCAACAGTGCATAAATTGCCCTTCCTGCCAACCAGTCATCTTCCTTAGAGTCTCATCAGCCCTCTCCCAAACTGGCTCCACTGAAAGAGATATGTCATTGTTCTGACATGTATGCATCTTAGAGAATGCACCCTTTAGTTAACCACTTCTAGGGCTTATCCATCATGATATCCCTATTGCCTATCAACTCCCATCATACAAGTGTTCATTTATCCCGTCAGTACTTAATGGACATTAGGTAGGTGTTAACCATCAGACTGAGTACTGGAGAAGATGATCACAAACATAGTGTGACTTAGAAAGAAATAGACAAGGACAAAGGCAGCTACAACACAGAGGGATAAATGCCAACAAGGAGAACTGGTGTGTCAAGACAATGAGAACACAGGCAGATTATCCAGTACATTTTTGAAGACATCATTGAAGGCTCCCTTGAAGCAATGTTGTCGATGCAGACATGGGGAAAAGGAGTAGGATTTCAGCAGGTAAGAGGGACTAAAGGGAAAGTTCTAAATAGGAACAATGTCAAAGGAAACCATTCAATAAGATCTGATAACTCAAGTTGAGTCAAATTCTTTTTTTGTAAAATCACAAGAGAGCAGATGCAACTCTGTGGACTCGAGTTGCATTTTATGACTTTATTATGTTAAATACTCATGTCACGATTCTTTCTATTTCCATGTGTAAATTCTGATATAATAGTGATTACATCTGATTATAAATTCAATCATTTTAATTCATTTAAGCTCCTACCCAGTTGAAAATAATCTCTCTCATGTGTTTTCCAGATTAAGGATGCTCAATTGCAAAATGCTCTATGTATCCTGAAAATTGATAATGCTAAACTGGCCGCTGAGGACTTCAGACTGAAGTAGGTTCTCTTATACCATAGTAAAACTTTCGGAGAATGAACTTCTTTTAGTAGTCCTTTATGACATATGACACTTTACACATGATGGTTGTTAAAGGAACTACCAATAAATTTTTTCAGAACCTTAACGCTTAAAGGATGTTAGAAGCTATCTGGTCTAGCCCAGTAGTTGACATGGACTTCTCTCTCCTGTAATACTAATATTTGGACATCCAGTGTGTAACTGAACACCTCCAGTAACTACTACTATTCCTACTGATTAGCACTGGTTGATAAACTGTTCTTTTTATACAACCTGACATTTTCCTTTCAACCACTAAACTACTTCCTGCCCTTGGAGTAATAACAAAGTAATTAACAATTCCCCTTCTGCATAAGTGCCCTTATGTTATCTAAAGAGAGCCATATGTCTACCTTAGTGATTCTCCAATTAGTTATCCATATTCATTCAAACACCTCCAAGAGTATGGCCCAAGCTCCAGGGGTGATGACATTTTCTAGTTTGTCATTGTTTTGGATTGACCAACCAAAGAACTAGGACCAATCTTCATGAATGCACTTCAAACTGTGTTCACTTTCTTGGTAGTCATCACACTACATCTGATCAGAGTTGCTTCTTTTTTAAAATTTATTTATTTATTGGGACCAGCAGTTGGTGTAATGGCTATGTCTCTAGACTCCCATGTTGTCGACCAGTTTGAGTCCCAGACCCAGTGGCTTAAACTCATGCATGTTTGTGTGTGTGCCCAAGATCCCGAGAGGAAATGGAGAAGGGATTGTGGCGTGGCCATCCCCCCTCCCCCCGGCGGGTGATTTCTCACTTTCTGTCTCTCTGTCTCTCTGTCTCTCTTTCTGGCGAGCACACGTGTCCTATAGCAAAAACCTCTCCAAAAAAAGTTATTTATTTATTTACACTCAATCACTACTAATGATACTGTAATGATACTGTAATGTGTATCATTATAGCATATCAAATGAATTTTTCCATCATGAAAACATTATATTGGTTCAAAGACATTACCATACACATCATCAACAGAGTTGTTTCTTAAAAGTTGCATCCACACAAGAGCTTCCTCCTCCTGAATTTGTAGAATGCATTAACACTAAAAAGCCCTTTATGGTTTAGAAAAGCAGCATTTTAATGCTACAAGGAATTAAAAAGAAAAAAATGAGAAAGCAGATGTGAAAATTAAAGCAGTGAAAGTTCATAAATTCTAGTTTTCCTAAGTCAGCTTGTGAGAATCATTTGTATTGTATTATCATTTTCAAATTTGTCTATTAAAAAAAATAAATAAATAAAATAAGTGTGTAGGAGCCAACCAGTGGTGTGGTGGATAAATCAGATGGTTCCCACACGGCCAACTGTGCAGTTCAAGCCCTAGACCCAGCAGCTTGAGAAATACACCAGGCACATGTTCATGTTTACCCAAAATCCCTAGAGGAGAATGGAGGAGAAGGGATTGTGGTATGGCCATCTCTACTTGGGGGGGGGGGCGTGCTTTGTCACTTTCTCTTTTCTCTCTTTCTCTTTGGTGAGTACACACACTCTATAGCAAAATAAAAAATAAAAGAGTGTGTATAAGATTATAGAGAAGTGTGTATGGCTAAAATAATTCATTCTGGATATATCTATTTACAAAATAATAAAGAAAAAATGGGACCAGTTCCATGGAAGCAAGATCCCACATGACTAACACAGTTTAAATCTAGTGCCAGGCATGAGCTAGAATTTCCAAGATCTGGTGGGCTAAAGGAAGGGGATTGCAGTGTAACCCTGTGAAAGGTTCTCTCTCTCTCTCTCTCTCTCTCTCTCTCTCTCTTCTCTGTGGACACACATATACTCTATCACAAATTTAATGACAGATAAATAAATAAATTCTGTACATTCATCAGTAAAATTAGTCATTACTTAAAAAGTCTTGGAGCCAGCAGGTAGTGTGGTGGTTAAGGTGCTGGACTCCCACCTGGCCAACTGATTTGAATCCCAGACCTAGTGGCTTGAGAATCACAACAAACAAATAGATAAATAAACACTTAAAAAAGAAATATTCTAGAATTTAAAGCTTTTAAACTTATTTCAGATTACCTTTTCACCAGTCACTCCAAATCACAGAGCTTATATTATACAGCAAATTTTCTTATTTCTAGGTTCTCATGCCATTTCACGAATGTATAAAGGGGAGACTTATAAACTACTGAAATTGATTTCTTCATATATCACATAAAAAGTCATCTCATTATGTTAGATTGCCTTTCCTATAATGGCTTCCAAAAGACTCAACTATTTCTATGTACTAATTAATTCACAGGTTTGAGACTGAGAGGGGCATGCGCATAACAGTGGAAACAGATCTCCAAGGCCTGAATAAGGTCTTTGATGATCTAACCCTAAATAAAACAGACTTGGAGCTTCAAATTGAAGAACTGAATAAAGACCTGGTTCTCATCAAAAAAGAACATCAAGAGGTGAGAAAATATTCAAAAGTGGTACTGAGAATGATGTAAAGGCTTGGAGAAACAGAAGAAGAAAAGCTGATGGTGGTGGTGACAGTGATGATGACGATAATGATGTAAGCTCTGACATCTTTTCATTGGTTGCCATAGGTTAAACAACTTAGAGCAGTACCTGGACCTCAGTAAGCCCTACATAAGTTCTTATTTTCTTTCTTTTTTACTCATTCCCAAGTGAAAGAAGCCATAAGACTTCTTAAGTCATTTCTGCCCAGCCTTATCTGAAAATATGTTTCAGACTAAAATCAGTCATGACTTTCACTCTTGCAGGAGGTCGATGGCCTACGTGGACAGTTGGGCAACACTGTCAATGTGGAGGTAGATGCTGCTCCAGCCTTGAACCTCGGCACTGTCATGAATGAGATGAGGCAGAAATATGAAGTCATGGCCCAGAAGAACCTTCAAGAGGCCAAAGAACACTATGAGAGACAGGTAATAGCATAATTCTAAAAGGTGAGATGTATAGAGGCTGTCCTCCAGAAAGAGATAATTCATGTACTTCTCTCTTTCCTTACTTGTTTGTTTGTTTGTTTGTTTGTTTATTCTGTTCTGTTCTTGCAACTTTAGACTGAACCTCTGCAGCAACAAGTCATACTGAACACTGAAGAGCTAAAAGAAGCTGAAGATCAAGTAAAGGAGCTGAGACGTACCTACCAGAGCCTAGAGATAGAACTCCAGTCCCAACTCAGTACGGTAAAGCACATCTAACTTCTGTTTCTCAATCCAGTGTCTGTTTACTAAGCGCCTATGTTAGGAACTCCAGAAATGCAGATGCCATTAAGAGATAACTTCTTCCCTTGAACAACCAGCAGGGAAACAGGCTGAGCAAACGAGTATAATGAAAAGACATAAAGAAATTGAAGGGCAATGTACTGCATGAATGAAGAGAAACACATAGATATGGAAGAATTGACAGAGAAAGTGGCATTGATACGAGATCTTAAATTTCGAGATGGAGACAAATGTTAAGCTGGAGAATAGGAATCAAGACATTCTGGGCTAAGCGAGTTGGTCAGCTCATGACAAGTTCTGCTGTGGTAGCCAGGAACCCTCAAATAATAGTGGCCTACAACACTATCCATCAGGGTTGGCTACAGCTCTGCTCCATGGCATTACCACTCTATGGTAAGGCTAAAGGAGTAAACACTATTTGGGATGTGCCAGTGTGGTAGCAAAAAAAAAAAAAAAAATGTAACGTCCTAGTCACATGGTATTATAGCACTTAGAGCTTATACTCAGAAAAAGTACTTGTCAATTTTTCATCTGTATTTCATTAGCCAATGAAAGTCACATGACAAATCCTGGTATCAATGATTGAGGAAGTCTAAATATTCCACTGGAGAAACACCACAATTCACATGAGGGGGGGGTCTTCAAAAAGTACATGGAGAATCTGGAAAAACTTATACATAAATTTCAAGATTCTTATGCATCAAAATAAATTCATACATTTTTCCACTAACTTTTTGAAGCTCCAGGGTATAACCTCCTCATAGGGTGGGGAAGCAAATATTGAGAACAATAATCCAATGTATTAATACCACATTGAAAGAACAATGGGTCCAACGCTTAAAACAAGCCAAGGAACAAACACAAGAGCCAGTATTCCTAGCTGGCTAGCCGTAGGTGTCCAGATGGAAGAAGTGGGAGATGGAGCTGGAAATATGCATGATGCCCCTAGTGATCAGCTGCAGAAACTCTTCTCAAAAGAAATTAAAATTGAGCCATCTCTTAAATCAACTCCTCAAATAAGAAACATTGTTTTTTCTTGTGCTTGTAGAAGGAATCTTTGGAGCACACACTAGAGGAGACCAAAGCTCGTTATGGTGGCCAGTTGGCCAACATCCAGGCACGGCTAAGCTCTCTAGAAGCTCAACTGACACAGATTCGGAGTGACATGGAACACCAGAATGC
>NW_006159986.1:2254486-2257080 GCF_000334495.1 Tupaia belangeri chinensis | reverse complement strand
AATGCCGAGTATAATATTCTTCTTGACATAAAGACCCGGCTTGAGCAGGAAATTGCTACTTACCGCCGCCTTCTGGAAGGAGAAGATTTAAAGTAAGGCTTGTAGAATCAAGGGACACGTGTCAATATCTATGTGCTATCTTATTCTAATATCCCTGTCAGTAGTCTCCCAATACCAATGCAAGAGCTAGCACACAGGCAATTACACACACATACACACCACCAACAATAACAACAACAAAACAAAAATATACCAAAAATACACTCAACACCCAAAATGTCAAGTATTGCCTTGGTACTTCATGTGGTAGGATTGAGTTAGAAGATAATTTTCCAAATTATACAGATAAGACTTATGCTGATTTTTATAATTAATGTATCACTGAAAGCATAATTTTAAAAATTCTCATTGAGAGCTCATGAACTAAACAATAGGTCACAGAGGTTCACAGGAGGCAGTTGAGAATTATCAGTGTTGCAGCAGCAACTACCCTCAAATACCCACCCAAGAACATCAATGATAGAACACAAGATTTTAATTTTCGTTGCAATTTTTTGGGACCAGCAGATGGCATAAAGGTTATGTCATTGGACTCCCATGTAGTGGACCGCAGTTTGAGTACTGGACCTGGTGGCTTAAAACTCATACCGGGTGTGTGTGCATGTATGCCCCAAATCCCAAAAGGGTAATGCGTTGCAGCATGGCCATCCCCCCGGGGGGTGATTTCTCACTTTCTCTCTCTCTGTCTCTCTCTGACTGTCTGATGAGCACATGCAGCCTATAGCAAAAAGCTCTGAAAAAAAAAGTTTCATTGCAATTTTTTAAAGTTTGTTTATTTCTCCCATGACAGAGACAGAGAGACAGCATCCCAACACAGCCTTTACCCTGCAATCCACCCCCAGCCTCAGCCAGTTAGGATCACAGGGGTGTGTACCTGTCCTGTGCAGGAAGAACCAGGGATCTGTACCTGGGACTTTCCCATGTGGCATCAGCATCACAGAGCATTGCATTACCACTGCCACAGGGATTGGTCATGTAATTTTGTTATTCTTATTATAAAAATTTCTGGAATATGTTAAAAAGTCAGTTTTGAAGCTATGCGTTTTCAAGTTAAAAGGTACAGGCAGCCCAGCCATATTATCCCAGGTTAGTCTGAACACATGGAGTGGGCTTGCGGGTGCTCCTGTGATCTTGGCTGGCTAGGGAGACTGGGGAAAGAATCGTAGCGTGGTGAGGCCCTCTTGCGGGGATGGATGACCCCTGATCCCATCCTTTCTGTCTCATATGAAAGAAAGAAACATTCAGAAAAGTGAAACACACATATTTGATGTAACAAGCATTTTTAAAGGGAAAAATAGGAAAACAGGATTAAAACACAAATCACAGACATTTCCTTGAAATATATATATAAAGGAGAGCATTGCATTTTCAAAATGGCAGTAACACTTTTTCTGTTTTTCCCCCTTCTAAAAAAAACAGAACTACAGACTATCAGTGAAGCATCCTAGAAGAAAGAGGTAAGTTTCAAAAGCTTTGCATACTTTCTATAACACTGAAATCTCACTTAGCAACTTTACATTAACTACTTGCCCCTAGTGAAAAGTAAAGGGAAGTCAATTCTTTCTTCTCTCTCCTTTTTTTTTTTTTATACTTTGTTTTTTTTTATAAATTTTTTTTTTTTTTCTCATCACAACACACATATGAATTTTCCATCCAAAATACACTGTGCATTGGCTCAATCAAGCACATCAACATATATGTTCTCAGCAAATGATTTCCCAATTTTTGTGTCCTGCATACCTTGCCTTTTGTTTTGCCATCCTAGGTTCCCCATCCCCACCCTCTGCCATGTGCCATCTTCCTCCTCCATTGTCCCTGACATTCATGATTGCCCTCAATGGCTTCCGCCCCCCCCATTCAATTGTTCTACCAATGAACTCAATTTGTCTAAATATATCCACTAGCTAGCACAGCTGACATATCCTTACACATGTATCCAAATCTGATCCTAGGCATAAACCCCAGGGAGTAGAATGCACATACTATAAAGTAGTCCCCAGTTGTGTCCATACACCTCTCTTCAGTCATCAAATGTGCATTTTTTTTTCCTCCTGCTTATTATTATTTTTTTTTATATTAAATTATATTGCCTAACACTCATTCCCTGAGTATCATCACAACACACCAAGTGTAGTTTCCCATCTAGGATAAACTGCATAGTGTCTCAATCAAGCATGTCGTCACCAATACTGTTCCATTTCTACTTTCATACATATAAATATGTTTTTTATCCTATGTTTGACCCTCAGCCCTTTCCCCCTCTCCCAATTACTCTATCTCTGCTATAGACAGCTATCCTCCAGAGGGGTCATTGAAAATGCGATACCTGCGAGTAGAGGGAGAGGGGCCAGGAGTCCAAAGTTTTTAACAATAGGGAAAATAGATTCCATTCAAGGTTGGATCAAGTGTGGGTCTCGTGCAGTTCCGCAACTGTAGGTGAGTCTCCATGGAATACAGTCTCCGGAAGGCAGTTCTGGCAAGCAGAGTTGACCATCAGTTGATGCGGCACAGCAGCCATCTTGTGGTTAGCAGGA
>NW_006159986.1:2248097-2252683 GCF_000334495.1 Tupaia belangeri chinensis | reverse complement strand
CGCCCCGCGCGGCTCAAGGGAAGTCAATTCTCAAGTGAGTAGAGAAGATAACAGGATTCTAAAACTTTTTTTTTTTTTTTGAGAGGTTTTTGCTATAGGGAGTGTGTGCTCACCAGAAAGACAGAGAGAGACAGAGAGACAGAAAGCGAGAAATCACTCCCCGGGGGGATGGCCATACCACAGTCCCTTCTCCCTCAGTTCTCCTCTCGGGATCTTGGGCACGCACGCACACGTGTCCAGCATGGGTTTAAGCCAGCAGGTCCGGGACTCAAACCGCAGTCAGCTACATGGGAGTCCAGCGACATAGACATTATACCAACTGCTGTTCCCAGGAATTCTAAAACTCTTGAACATAGGATAAAGAAACCCTTTGCATGGGAGCTGTGGCACACTCCCTATGATAGGGCGATTTTCTTGGCCTAGGATATTGCTGTCTTGAGACATCTTGAGATCCCAAGAAGGGTAAATAAGACTAAAATAAGAATTTTCCTCAGTTTGAGTTTGCATATTTCTGTTTGGGGGTGGAGAGAGTAGTGGCACATTTTCCACACTTATTTATAAAATAGATCTAAGATTATTTAAGAAAGAGAATGGGTTCAACTTTTTTTTTCTAAAAGAGGAAAATAAATACAAAATAATAATAAAGTTGGATATTAGAAGTTGGTAGCCATGTGTCTGAATTAACATTCAATGTTAAATATGAATTTAGATCCAAAGAAAACCAGAAAGATTAAGACGGTCGTGCAAGAAGTTGTGGATGGGAAGGTTGTATCTTCTGAAATCAAAGAGGTGGAAGAAAATTTATAAACAGCTGCCAGAGGAGAAGCTGCTGAGTATTCAAAAGAAATGTGGCAACAATTTCTGTTCCCTACAAGAAAGCGGCCATCTAAAACCACTAATACCTTTTGTAGTGATTAGAAGGAAAGAAAAAAAATCCAATTATCAGTCTGTGCCATTTAAAATAAAAGTTATGCTCAGAGGAGCTGCAAATTGCCCGCAAAAATGAAATCCAATGAGCACTAGAATATTTAAAACAGCATTACTGCCATCTTTATTGCAAAGCACATTAATTAAAAGCTATAGACCCCCTAACATCAACTTGTAGGTAATGTCCCTGAAGATTACAGTACATTTCAATTATGCTGAATTTCAGAGCAGAATAACTCTACACAAATGGCAAATAAACTTCTCTGATTTTTTTTTCCTGTTTTTCAATTGCAAAAATTTCTCTTGAGTCAATTTCTTGGTTAAGCTCATTGAATTTTCAGTATCAGTGCAATTCTGCCTCCTTTGAGCTATAACTACCTTTCTCCTTTCCCTCTACGATCATTTAAAACTCAGCTCAGCTCTCTGAATAATTTGAGAGTCAATTCCAATCACTAATTCTGAGCAGAATAATAATCAGGCACACTATGCTTGCAAAAGGTTAAAAGCAAAATTAGAAAAGCCCTTCTCAAGACAGAATGAATCTCTTTTCAATAATAAACTGTGTAAATCATTGGACACTCTCCTTTGTGTGGTGAAAAAGAAAAATTGTGAAGTGTTTCTCATATTCTTACTAACAGCTTTACTGAGATATGATTCATACACCGTGACATTTACCCTTGCAATGTGCAGGATGTGGTCTTCACTATGTTCACAAGATTGTGTAGCCATCTAATTTTAGAATATTTCCATCATCCTAAAAAGAAATTCTGTCCCCATTAGCAGTTCCTCTCATGCCCCTTCTTCCCAGCCCCTGACAACCACTAATCTATTTCCTCTCTCTATGGATTTGCCTTCTCTGCACATTTTATATAAGTGAAATCATGTGGTGTGTTCTTTTGTATTCAGTCGTTCATAGCATCTTGACTTACAACAGCTCAAAAGTGGAAATAAAACGAATGTCCACCAACTGATGAGTGGATAAACAAAATGTGTTATATCTATACAACAGAGGAGTTATTATGCACCAGTAAGAAGCAATGAAGTACTGCTACATGCTATGCACAGATGAACCTTGAAAGCATTATGCTAAGTGAAAGAAGCCAGATTTTATATATATATACACACACACACACACACATACATATATAACCTTTATCTTTTGAGTTATAACTGCTTATGAATGCTTAGGGGGAAATTAATTTGTTCTATACGATTATATTCTAGTACATAGATAAGTTGAACTCAAATTTAATATGGAAGTTTATAAGTAATAGGATTTTGAGTTTACTGTATAGAAAATCATTATGCGATCCACTTAAGAATATCTACCTTTATTGAACACTTATTACAAGCTAAACAGTGCACCAACCATTTCATTCATTTCTCATTTAATTCTCACAATAATACTGTGAGACAGAAGCTATATGTTTAATCATATAAACTTACTAATATATAATCGTTTTGACTTTCAAAAAAAGCAACTTCATAAGGTTCTATCTTATTATATTATCTCCATTTACATATGAGGATAAATGAAGATTACATATGAGACAGGAGATAAGTGCTTTCCTGAAGTCACATTTACCAAGTAGTGGAGTAAGTAATCCTGGGGGCTCTTGGTCTAAAGTCAGGAGACCCTCTTTAGCAACTAATTACACAACCAGTAATACATGATTGACACCTGAAATACATTTGCCTGTCCTTAGTTGTTTCATTGTTTTCTAATTGTCACTTTCATTAGCCAGACACAACAGCCCATTGTGGCAAATGTCCAGCTTTGTTGGCTAACATCACACACAAGATTGATTCATGATAACTTTTTTTTTTTTTTTGGAGAGATTTTCACTGTAGGGCGCGTGCGCTCGCCAGACAGACAGAGAGAGACATAGAGACAGAAAGCGAGAAATCACCCCCCAGGGGGGATGGTCACGCCGCAATCCCTTCTCCTCCATTCTCCTCTCGGGATCTTGGGCACGCACGCACACGCGCCCGGCGTGAGTTTTAAGCCACCAGGTCTGGGACACGAACCGCGGTCGACTACGTGGGAATCCAGCGACATAGCCATTATGCTAACTGCTGGTTCCCGATTCATGACAACTTTTGTCACAAGAGATTTTTCCAATCATTTTCATTCCTTTGCTTTCAATAAATGAACAGGTTTCACTCTTTTTTTTTTCCTTAATTTCCTTCCAAGTCACACTAGCTAGCAAATGGCTTTTAAAGATGTTGCGAACATTTAGAAGTGAATATTTTTCTTGTCTACCAATACCCATTCCACAATGGTCTAAAACTTTGACATGAAAATACAAGAAACTCTAAATTTGATTTAAAAAAAAATCCCAAGCAGGTGAGTTTGAAACTAATTCGGTATTGTCATATGGCAATAATGACACTTTGTTAAAGAGAGGTAAGGGCCCAGACATGGTGTTACATGCTGAGACACTGTGTTCCACATGGAGTCACATGGGAAGCCCAGGTCTGATTCCTGATCCAACTGAAAAGTCAGGCAAGGTGGTGAGAAACTGTAATCCCAGTGACTGAGGAAAACTGAGGCAGAAGGATGGTGAGCTCAAGGCTGGCCTAGGCAATATAGCAAGACCTTATCTATAAAGAAAAAAAAAAAAAAGAGCCAGATGTGCTGGTAGTATGTTCCCATAGTCCCAGCTGGGAGGGTGGAGCAGGGAGATTTCAACAGTGAGGCCCTGTCTTTAAATATATTTAAAGCATATATATATAATAAATTATATATATATGTATATATATATATATATGCTTTAAAACTTTGAAAGGTATAATTATGATTCCTAACTCAGTTTCCTAACTCAGTTTCACCTTCAAACTGAAGATGTGTTCTTGCTTTTTGGTCTAGCTCTAGTCTCTTCCAAGTAATCTTTCGAGGAAAGTGGGCGAGAGCATACATGCACGTGGAACCAGATGGTGGGGTTCCACTTCCAGTTCTGCCAGTAGTTACTGTTTGGAAGTGAAACGTTCATCTTTGTATCTAGCTATACTTCTTATAACCAGAGCAGCACGATCCTATTCCTGGCAGTTGGACAAGGTACAGTCCTTAAAAACAGGTCTCTTCATCACACATTCGCATGGTTAGCGATGTATGTCATCACTGCACATGAGCTCATCAGTGCAGAAGTGGAGCTACCGAACTCACAGAGAGCCCCAAGAGGGGAGGTTGGGATGGAGAGGACTATTTTTCTGAGTTCTGGGGATTATTTCCACACAGAGCCTTGCAACATCTAGAAATGAGAATGACATGTAATGATATAAATCGAAACCTGGCCAGTGAGGCCTCCTGGACACCCTCTGCTCTCACCCTTACTCCCTTGAGGTCAGTCCCAGTAACCTGACTATACCCCCAATGAACAATTCCAGCTCGAAGCATGGATTAGTGATTTCTATGTCTGGATTCCTCTTCCACCATTTCTGTTTTCTCTCCTCTAGGCTCTTTTCCAAGAGTCCTCTTACCAGGGTATTATTTTCTCTTCCTCCTCTCTCCTACCACATATTGCCTCCAATAATCCTCCCCTGTTTTTGCATGTGTTTACAGAATGTCACTGAAGTCAGAAGCCCAGAACTCAGCCTCACTCAAGCCCCATGGAATCCCCGTTCAGCCCTCACCTCAAAAGTACAACCTGTAATGTAGA
>NW_006159986.1:2245300-2248066 GCF_000334495.1 Tupaia belangeri chinensis | reverse complement strand
TTTCACTCACTCATCGGATCTTAAAATGTTACTCAAAGCACAAGGTGTTACAGAGCAAGTAATTAGTAAATCACAGAAAGTCAAAGGTCTATTTTGTAAAGGAAAGAACTCCAGTAGAAAATTCCACAAAGATCAAAAAATTAACAAACCTGACATGAAAAGAGGGTTCCACATTACTAAATAAAAATTTGTAGAACTGTAAATACCACATATATAGTTTTTCTCCAGTTTCAATATTCTTAAAACTCTACCCAAAAAAAAAAGGAAGTCAATTCTTTTGAACAGTTCATCCTGGCTTCAGTCATTTTCCATTGTGCCTCAGCTTAAGAAATTACTTTGCCAACAAGCCTAAGACTGTTCCTGTTTTATACATCCCACTTGCCTGTATATCTATGCAGCTGTCAAAGAAAATAATTTTCACTTCTAAAAATTCTAAAACAGAAACTTGATTAAGTTGCCCCCCTTTCCAAATAAAATGCCACAAATAAGAACTATTTCTCTTTTCAACTTCTGAAGTTACTTCCTATTCATGGGGATTCAGAATAAATATTTGTTAAGGCATACCAGAAAATTAAGGGAGAGTCCTTTTCAAGTGAAATTAATTTAACTGACATATTTAAACACATTAAGAAGTAAGTTCTTTCAAGTGAAATAATTCCAGGAATGCAATGATGAAGTTTAGCTAGACACTAGGCTAAAACTCAGAATAAAAAGCAGATTAGAAATAGTCCCTACCTGAGAAGTTTACAGTCTAGTATATGTATAAAAATGCAAATATATAATGTATCAAACATGTTGTACAGATATTGAGTAGAATTATTTAAAGTTTACATACAGGCATTAAAGTTGAAAAGTATACATTTCAGTACAAAATAAGTCCCAAATTCAAAAATATAAATTAATTTTATTCCCATATCATGTCATGAAGTTACAATTTTGAATTTGGCACATTCTCTTTGACTCTGTAAGAAAGTAATAGTCTCGGGACCAGCAGTTGGCATAATGGCTATGTCACTAAACTCCCATGCAGTCGACCGCGGTTCAAGTCCCAGACCCAGTGGCATAAACTCATGCTAGGTGTGTGTGCGTGTGTGCCCAAGATCCCGAGAGGAGAATGGAGAAGAGACTGCAGCTTGGTCATCCCTCCTTGGGGGGGGGGGGGGGGATTTCTCCCTTTCTGTCTCTCTGTCTCTGTCTTTCTGGCGAGTGCATGGGCCCTATAGCAAAAAAAAAAACTCTCAAAAAAAAAAAAAAAAGAAATAGTGTCTATTTCCATTTCGATGGCAGTAAAATGAAATCACTGTGTTGGTAGGGATATTGCTTATGAGTGAGATTCAATATAATCTCAAGTTCCTGAATAAAGAGTGCAAGTTTAACTTGTGCTTTATAAGCTTGTTGGAGATGTCGTTACTGGTCAGAACTATCATTAAAATCATCTTTGCCTATGAGTTTGCAGAGTGTCATGGGTGGTGTCATTTCTTAAAAACCATGAACAGTTGGGCCAGCCAATAGCATGGTGGTTACAGAGCTGGATTCCACATGGTCAACTGCGCAGTTTAAATCCTAGCCTGGGCAGACCAAAAAGCATGCCTAAGTGCATGCCCAAAAGCTGAAAGGAGGGAGAAGAGAGGAAAAGAGATTGCAGAACATCCTCTATGGGGTCCGCTTTCTTACTTTCCCCCTTCTCTGTTTCTATCCAGCAAGCATATGTACCCTCTAGCAAATTTAAAACAAAAAGAAAAAATCCTTCTCTGTATCTCAGCCCTTACACTGAGAAAATCAAGGAGAAAAAAAATTTTTAAGGGGCAAAGTTCCTGCTTGATGTGCAGGGAAGAAACTCAGTCTCACAATCATCACCGTGTCTTTTTTTTTTTTTTTTTTTGAGGGGTTTTTGCTACAGGATGCATGCGCTCACCAGAAAGACAGAGAGACAGAAAGTGAGAAATCACCCCCCAGGGGAGATGGCCATGCCACAATCCCTTCCCCTCTATTCTCCTCTCGGGATCTTGGGCACGCACACACGTGCGCTGGGTGTGAGCTTAAGCCACCGGGGCCAGGACTCTAAAAGCGGTCGACTGCATGGGAGTCCAGCAACATAGCCATTACGCTAACTGCTGGTCCCACCCTGTGCCATTTTTCATTTCACTCTCAGCAGGATTACGTAGTCTATAGAAGGCATTGCAGACACAAATCATACCTCTGCCACCTCCCATATGTATGGCATACACTTAACAGTCACTTCACATCTTGGCCCTCAGAGTGTTCATCTGGAACATGGGATAGAGAAAAGTGCCACTTTAAGAGGTTACCAGAAGGCTAAAAAGTAATGTCTGTAATTCACCTGGCCCACTGTCCAGAAAGCAGTGAGTACACGATGCTGATGATTCCATCAAGGACAAGCTCAGTCAAAATCCTCCTAATAGAGATTTAAGGAATCTGTGGTGAAAATGCCCAAATGGGGTTGAAATCTTAGTATATTCCTGAAAATAGTTTCCATTCTCTGAAGAAATGAAACTAATAGGCTATGGCCCCTCTCCTCAACCTCAGCCTGCCGTCGGCTGCTGCATCCCTCCCACATCTACAGCAAATGTGTAATTTCTGCAAATCTCTTTGCTTAAAATCACTTTACTTAGAAATCCCGCATGCTTGCTCATGTGATGTGTGTAGGCTGGGGGGAAAACATGTCCCTTCACATATGTCCCCTATGTAATAAGGTAAGAGAAGTTGTCATGGGGTTCACCATGGGGTTCACCATGGGCTCATCAC
>NW_006159986.1:2211239-2245269 GCF_000334495.1 Tupaia belangeri chinensis | reverse complement strand
GCTGAACCTGGGAAGTCATAAAAAGCATCAGAACAGTTCTTCCATTTGCTAGAATGGATCCTGAGTATTCCTTCCAGAGGTGTCAGGTGTGACCTGATTTCAAGCTTCCTAAGAAGGTCAATTCTTACATAAAGAAAAAACTGTTGACATATCAAGAGCCTACTTTAAAAAAGCACTTTTCAGTTTTTCAGAGGTCTTATCTTCCAAATCAGAAAAAAAAAAAAAAAAGAAAAGAAAAGAAAAATAAAGTATGCAACATCCTAATTACAAGGTTTTAAAATCCTTGAAAATTCAAACTCCAGGATCAACCTGAACAATGCCATGGACTCCTCGCTTCCTGCCACAGCTGTTTCTGAAACTATATCTCACTCCTTTGAGTGATCATGAATGGATAGCTTACATTGGGTTTTCTAAAGGAAACAAATAAAAAAGGTAAGTGGCAAACTTTAAGAAGCTTAAGATTTAGAAAGAAGTGTCTATTACTTATCCAACAGCCAGCCACTGCTTTCTTACTGCGTCTAAGGCACTGGGTGGTGCTGAGGATACCAGTAATCATATAATTTGAAGAAGAAAAATTCCTTATGACAACCTAACTCTACTCCACCCAGCTTTTCTTTTATTTTTTTTCTTTGTATAACACATATTAATGAAAATGATTATTGAATTATTTCTATATCAATGAATTTTCATTATACATAAATCATGTACTTGTTGATCTGGCCAAGGACAGGGAGGAGGCACCCTATTCAGATTAGAGAGAGTGAACTCTTCAACTGCAACACCTTTCTCGCTGCCTATAAAAGGTTAACCTTTCTGGCTTGTTGATACTGCTTTCTCTCCGGTTGTCACGACCTGAAACGCCATGTCACTCTCAGTGCGGGCTTCAGGACTGTCTCGAAGGCTGTCCTCCCAGAATGGGACAGCGGGCAGATCCAGGGGCATGTCAGCTTCTAGTGCTGGAAGTAGCTACGGGGGGAGTGCCTTCGGCTTGGGAGCTGGCTATGGGGGAGGCTTTTCTGCTGCTTCCATGTTTGGCTCTGGTTCTGGCTTTGGTGGTGGCTCTGGCAGTTCCTTGGCAGGAGGTCTAGGCACTGGTTATGGAGGAGCCCTAGGAGGTGGCTTTGGAGGGCTGGGGATGGGGCTAGGGGGAGGCACAGGAGGAGGCTTTGGTGGACTGGGGATTGGATTTGGGGCGAGCACAGGAGGTGGCTCTCTGGGTCTTTCCTCGGGCAATGATGGAGGCCTTCTGACTGGGTCAGAAAAAGAAACCATGCAAAATCTTAATGACAGATTAGCGTCTTATCTGGATAAGGTTAGAGCTCTAGAAGAGGCCAATACTGAGCTAGAAAACAAAATTCGGGAATGGTATGAAACCCGAGGAACTGGGACTGGAGACTCTGGGTCCCAGAGTGATTACAGTAAATACTACCCACTGATCGAAGACCTCAGAAATAAGGTGAGAATATATTTTTGGAGGGGCTTTGGGAATTTTTTTTATTGTTATTACAGTATTTCATAGTGATTATCGTGATTATCACCTACAACTTAAATATTCTTCTGTTTGACTCTATTTGGAGAATTTTCTCATCTCAGGATGTTTAGTTCCATTTCATCATGTACCATAAAGTGTTTGTAATTTCCACCATCTTTCTGTTAAAAAGTCTTAGTTTATTTATTTTTCAATATTGTTTCATAAATATATTTTCTTAGAAAAGTGAAACTGCCTTAAACTCTTTATAAAGCAGTTTCAAACAACACCCTTTTGACCTTTGTGTCAAATATGTATCTGTATAATGCTAGCATTGGAAGACTTCATTCCGAGCGTCTCCCTGTTTTGCCAGATCATTTCTGCCAACATTGGAAATGCCCAGCTCATCTTGCAGATCGACAACGCAAGGCTGGCTGCCGAGGACTTCAGAATGAAGTGAGCAGGACACGCTGCTGCTCCCTGACCTGCCCCACCATTTCTTCCTATCCTCCATTTTCCTGCTTTCATTGATGGCAAATATTCAAATATTCTGAAGTTCACATGCTCCACACATTTAGTGTTTTGGTAAATTCACAAAGGGCATTCTAGAAAGTAATTAGAATTAAACATAATTCACATTATGTGTCATTATATTATAAACTGTTTAAGCCTAGAGCTATGGGTTATATTTATAACATGATACTATTACAAATTATATCAATGTCCTAAACCTTGATTTTCCAGTGTATCAAAATAAATTTATAGGAACCAGCCGATGGTGTAATGGTTACATCACCGGACTCCCACATCGTTGACCGCGGTTCACGTCCTGGACCCGGTGGCTTAAACCTCACGCAGGGCACGCGTGCGTGTGTGTCCAAGATCCCAAGAGGAGAATGGAGGAGAAGGGATTGCAGCGTGGCCATCCCCCGTGGGGGATGATTTCTTACTTTCTGTCTCTCTGTCTTTCTCTGTCCCTCTGGTGAGCGCATGCACAAAAAATCTCTAAAAAAAAAAAAAAAAGAATTTATAATGTTTTCACCAAGGGGTTAAATGAGACAACTGTTTACTTGGTGATGCAGACAACTGAAAGATTAACCATGAACTTAGTTTTACATCCCTCGTCCTTTCCCATACCTCACACTCCCAGAAATAAGAAATAAATACTAACTTCCTTTTAGCTTCTCAAAATTTCCACATAACAAGTTGCAGTGGTAATGATACTAAATGTGAAAAATCCTGCTAAAAGCTACTAAAATAGTATCAACGTTTTAAATTAAATCATTAGGAAAGGTTAAAAAAAATAGCTTATTTTATTTTCAAGTGCATTAGAAGCTCCAGCTAAGGAGAGGGGCTGCTGCTCTCTGAGCCATAGGAGTTTATCGCTCATAGAAAAGTATCTCATTTTTCTTTCCCTTTCAACTGAACAGTAAACAATAATTAAAGAAAGAAAGAAAGAAAGAAAGAAAGAAAGAAAGAAAGAAAGAAAGAAAGAAAGAAAGAAAAGAAAATGTTACAAAACTGTATCATCTGCAACTATTTTTAAAGAGTGGCACAAATTTATGTGCCTTACACAAAAGAGCTCTGAAGACAGTCAGGGACTTTTCAATGATTGTGCTGATTCTCTAAACCGTTTTGCACTTGGTTTTCAGGTATGAGAATGAGCTGGCCCTGCGCCAGACGGTGGAGGCCGACATCAACGGCCTGCGCAGGGTGCTGGACGAGCTGACCCTGGCCAGGGCCGACCTGGAGATGCAGATCGAGAGCCTCACTGAAGAATTGGCTTACCTGAAGAAGAACCACGAGGAGGTCAGAAGCTACTTTTTTCCCCTCTGTTCGAAAAAGTTACAATTTCAGATTTGCAAGTCCAGAGTTAGAATATGGAGGATACATGATCTCCCTGTTAGGAGGGCCATTTGTTTTGGATTTCTGTATATGTATATGTTTGCTTACGTGTATATGCATGTGCTTTCTCTGTGTGCGTTCACATGTGCACATGTGCGCACAAATTAAGTTTAGTGCATTAGAGGTCCTTTCTGCTTTTGTCATTTTCATCGTTAGATAATGACAATAAGAATTTTTTTTCTTTTAGAGAGATTTTTGCTGTAGGGTGCGTGCACTCGCTGGATAGAGAGAGACAGACAGAAACCAAGAAATCACTCCCCCAGGGCGATGGCCACGTTGCAGTCTTTTCTCCTCCATTCTTTTCTCAGGATGTTGGGCACACATGCACATGCACTCAGTGTAAATTTTAAGCCACCTGGTCCAGGACCAAACCATGGTTGACTACATGGGAATCCAGCAACATAACCATTATGCTATCTGTAATTGTCTTGATTTAGTAATTTAAAAAAATATAAAGTAGTTCTAAAGTTAAAAAACGAAAGCCTATAAATTACACAGAAAGTTCTATATGTTAGAGAAACTGGTTATACCAATTAATATGCACATGAACCTTGATGTGCTGCAGTGTGTATCAGAGACTGGTGTAGAATGGATGCTGGCAATGGACAACTAAAGAAGTTTCCACTAGATTTTTAATGATTGGAGTATAAAACGTGTGCAAGCCTAGGTACTGTCTGCAGCCCTGAGTTTGGAACTGTAGCTGAATCCCTCCAGTAATGTATATACTAAGCCTTCCACTTCTGTAAAGGTAGATCCTCAAGAAACATAGTCAGCTTACCCAGTAGAGCCTGTGGTGATTTCGGAGGACTGTGATAACACCTTCTTTTAAAATCAGAAGAAAAATATGAATTTTTAGGTTAAAGATTTAATACATTGTCTTAATATTTTTGTCTTTTTACAAGGCAGTGATAAAATGCTTTTTTTTTTAGTATTTCTGTGGAGGAAGAGGCCCAAGAAAGCAAAAGTACCTGGCACCTACAAAAATCACAATAGGCCCTCATCCCCTCTCCCTCACTTTGTCCCCAGGAGCTCCAAACTTTCCGGTCAGGTGGCCCGGGCGAGGTTAGTGTAGAAATGGACGCTGCTCCAGGAGTAGACCTCACCAGGCTCCTCAACGACATGAGGTCTCAGTATGAAACCATCGCGGAGCAGAATCGGAAGGACGCAGAAGCCTGGTTCATTGAAAAGGTAACACAAATAAAAACTAAAGGTTTTGATGCATTCTCAAAAAGACTTGTGAGTCAGTGCTCATTTCCCCTGGGCGCTTTTGCCGTTGCAGAGCGGAGAGCTCAGGAAGGAGATCAGCACCAACACGGAGCAGCTTCAGAGCAGCAAGAGCGAGATCACTGACCTGAGGCGCGCGCTTCAAAACCTGGATATCGAGCTTCAGTCCCAGCTCGCTATGGTAGGCGCGCGCAAACAGACGCAGCACCACTTGAACTTCCAGAGAAAATGTTGCCTAAAATCGTGTTAGAACATGGACTGCCCTCCTCTTTTCAGTCTTCCCCATTGTTAGGTCTATACCATTTCCCTCCCCTGTGCAGAAGAAATCCCTGGAGGACTCGTTGGCTGAAACCGAGGGTGACTACTGCAGCCAGCTCTCCCAGGTGCAGCAGCTCATCGGAAACCTAGAGGCACAGCTGGTGCAGATGCGCGCGGACGCAGAGCGCCAGAACACGGAGTACCAGCGGCTGCTGAATGTCAAGGCCCGACTGGAGATGGAGATCGAGACCTACCGCCGCCTGCTGGATGGGGGACCCCCAGGGTGAATAGATAACCTTCAAAATAACCTTGAGGGGAAGACACACAGTGGACACGGACACTTGATGCAGGGTTTGCTGCAACAGAAGGAGGGGTTCTTTAGTTTATAGAAAATGACCAAAAACAAACAAACAAACAAGCCTATTGTAGCAAGCTTTCCAAAAGTAATCACATTCTGGACCAGGGGGAAGAACTCAGGACTGCAAATCGAGATATCTCAGTTCTCAGACCAGATGTTCCATTCATTGCCAGGTAGCTTCACTTTGTGATGACATCTCCCTCGTTTTCTTACAGTGATGGCTTCGACGAAAGTTTATCTTTGACAAACTCCAAATCTCAAGCACAGTCCATTGATTCCTCTAAAGGTACGCAGATTGTCTAACAGTCACTCACGATACATCAGAATCACATCATTGACTGAAATTATAAGATATAATTGAATATCCCATTATTGATAACTTAAAGCATATTTATATTCCACGCCAAAGGGGAAAACATTTATGCATCTTTGCTGCAAAATAAATAGTCTATACTGTATCAAAATGTCTGGTAAGCCCAGGAAGGACAAAAACCTACTCAGCAAAGACATATGATAAGCACTTTTTTATTTTCCTTTGTTCACAGGACAACACTAAATACATTTCATTTTCATTGGATAAATCACATTTCTTAAAAAAAAAATGTACAAGTCACTTCTGAAAGTTTAAACGTGATGGACTGTATCAACCAATACCTAATTTAGAAGTTTAGGTGAAAAAGCGCTCAATCTTTTATTAATATTTAAAAACTAACTTTTGCCCCCTTTGTTCCATTTTTATCTTTAGATCCAAACAAAACCCGAAAAATCAAGACAATTGTGGTGGAAGAGGTGAATGGTGAGGTGGTCTCGTCCCAAGTTCAGGAAATTCAAGAACTAATGTAAAATTTTGCCATGGGGCTTGTTTGTCTTATGATTGGTTCCTTTGGAATGAGAAATTTACAAATAGAAATTATTCTTCTTGAAATGAGAAACTGTATTAATTCAATCTCTATTCTTATCTGTTCCGTTTTCTTTGGATTCCCTATTCACACTGAATCCTTTTTGCTTTTCTGAAATAATTTTCAACTGCAGGTCATTGTGGTTATGTTGGTCTATGTTTGTCTTCAAGCCAAAATTAATCTTCCTGGACTTGGAATAGTCTTTAATGAACTTTCTTTTGGTGATCTGGAAGATTTTTCTAATCATAGAGCTTTTATTATTGTTTAAATAGAATTAATTATAATAAAATATGAATGATAATAATGTGAAATGTGTGCCTTTTGATTCCAACAATAATTTCAAGGCCATAGAGAGGGGTTTTTGAGATACTGACAATAAAGTACATAAACCTCGGCACAAGGATGTCAGAGTTGGAGACCACACTGAAAAACATTTTTAAGACATTCTATCTTTTTTGTCAGTCCATCAAGGTTGCTGTCCACTACAAGGGATAATACCTGTCTTATTCATTTTTTAGCATCTTCTTTCATGCAGTCAAGTAATACTTATTATCTGGCCCCTACAGCATGCTAGATGGGAAACTCAGTGATGCATAAGACCTAGTCCTTGCCTTGAGGGGCTCACAGTTGATGCCAGAGGCGAACATGTGCCAGGAAGGGTGGTAGTCAGATAGGCTGAATAGAAGTTCAAAGGACATATGGAAGAAGAAGTGAACTACTTGTCAAAGAGCAAATCAATGCTTCATACATAAGTTGACCAGGCATAAAAGGAAGAACAGGAACGTGACAAATACATGTGAGAAGATGCAAAGATGTGAAGGAACATTGCTTTTTTCTCCTTTGTCCTATTTAGCAGTAGTGCGGCCCAGAGTGGGGTTTCTGTTGGGGGTATGGCAGACCCACAAGTCAATATCAGAAACCAAGTTCAGTATTGGGGTAGAAGGTAACCAAAGTCTAAGCCTGAGTAGATGGTGGTTCAATCTATATAGATTGCCAATTCAAAACCCTCATAAGAAAACCAAATATGAATTTAATAACTGAGAACCAATGCTCTGAGGCCTGATGGGTTCAAAGTCTGGCTCTGCTTCTAGCAAGTAACTTAAGCTCTAGGAGTCTGAGTTTCCTGATCTTTAAAGTAAAAATGAGGGACCAGGAGTTGGCATAATGGCTCTGTCACTGGACTCCCATGTACTTGACCGCGGTCCCGGACCCAGTGGCTTAAAGTCATGCCGGGCTCATGTGCATGCGTGCCCAAGATCCCAAGAGAAGAATGGAGGAGAAGGGATTGTGCATGGCCATCCCCCCTGGGGGGTGACTTCTCACTTTCTGTCTCTCTGTCTCTCTCTTTCTGGCAAGCACATGGGCCAAATAGCAAAAATCTCTCAAAAAAAAAAAAAGTAAAAGTAAAAATGATAGTGATGATGGAATCTGCTTCATGGGGTGAATTTAGTGATTTAAGAAGGTAACATACATAAAGCATTGGACTGGCACCTCAAAAGTACTCAATATTCATATCTTATTCTTATTTACTTCATGGAACCAAAACAGGCTGGAGAAAACAGGGGAAGGAAATGCAAGAAAAACCAAAGGGAGAAGAAGGGAGAGGGAGGAGTCCTGCAAGTCTGGAGGAATTCCAGAGCTGAGTGCTCAAGCCCGATAAGGGCTAGTATGCCATTTTTAGTTGACTTGCTGAAGTCATGTTTTCTTTTAATATTTTTAATGGTTTCAAGTCCTCCATTCATCTCACTTTATTACAAATTCAGCTCTCCCAGTTTAGCCTTCATCATCCAGCGCACATCCTAGCAGAACTTCACCTTTCAGACCCAAACAGATTATCAAGGTCCCATCCTGAAAGATCCATAACCCCCAAGTAACAAATGATATGCCACTAACCTGTTACTCAAAAGTCCTGCAAATACTTACATTCTAAGTAACACGTTTCCTTACAGCTACATCCAGAGGGCATGAGTCCCAAAGGAATAAGTACTTTCGAATAAATATAAAACCACTGATAATTTCTTGGCTATTATTTTAGTTTCTCAGCATTCCCTTCTTTTGGAAACACTCTCCCCCACCCCACCCCCAGTGGGGCTCCCAAAGATACCACTTCACTCTAAGCTTTTCTCAGATTTCTCTCTGGGATCTCTGAATGTTGGCCCAATCCTGTCTTCTCTCTATAATCACTCCACAAATCTCATTGCATACCATGGCTCTAAATACCGCCTGCACATTGATTTCTTCTTGTGGTAGCCTCCGAGATGGCCCCAGTGACCCCCATCTCTTGGTATTCACGCCCTCATGTAGTCCCCTCCCACAATCAATAGAGAGCAGACCTTTTGGGGAAGTGACAGGAGCTGACTTGAGAGAATAGGTCACAGAGGTGTTGCCGTTCTACCTTCACCTCCTGGATGGCATGTTCTGGAGGAAGTCAGCAGCTCCCAAGTTAATATCATGAGAAACAAACTACCTGGAAGAAAAAAAAAATCAATGGTTTCATAAAATTTTCCACTAAAGCTCCAATAGCTAGGACTTCATGGAACAGCCAGCCTGTTCAAAACAACAGCCCTCTTCTGAGAACTCCTGAGTCAGAATATCCTAGAGTCTTCACTTGGCAAAAGAAATATTAGATTTCCTATATTCCGAGTTCACTTTGCCCTATTCTCATTGCCAAGAAACGCAACTAGCACAGCATTTGTCTTAAGTCTGTTCAGGCTACATGAACAAAATACCTTAGATTGGGTGGTTCATAAATGACAGAAAGATATTTTTTAGTTCGGGAGACAGATTCAGTGTCTGGTAAGGGGCTCCCTCCTGGTTCACAGACAGCACCTTCTCACCATGTCTTCACAGCATTAAGAGCAAGGCAGTTCTCTGGGGCCTCGTTTTCCCATTCACCACCACTCTGCTCTCATGACCTAATCGCCTCCCAAAGGGCCACCTCCTAATGCCATCGCACTGGTGCATAGGCTTCAACATACAAATTGGCGGTGACTGGAGGGGAGACCACAGAAGTGCCCTTATGAGATCCCAGCCCTCATTCACTAGACCACAGGCTCTAACTCAATGCAAACCTAAAAGGTCCCTTGTATTCAGCAAGTAACGAATTGCAGAAGTGAAAGGTTTCCAAGAAAAAGAACTTACAAGAAAAATCCTCAGTAAAGGATCAGACAGCAAAAGAAAATAATGTTGTTTACAACTATTTTAAAATCTAAAATTTTACAAATTAAAAACTTTGCTTCTATTTTGCATTTGTTGTATGAGTAAAGTTAAATAAATAGTGTACATATTAAACTATGATAGCAGTTATCTCTTGAGAATTAGCAAGGGATTTGGAGACTTTCATTTCTTTGTGCGTGTGTGTGTGTGTGTGTGCGCGCGTGTGTGTGCCTGTATGTACATGCATGAACGTGTGGTGCTTTCTTGTAGACAGGGTTCTTGTCTGTCGCAATCCTGCCTCAGCCTTCTAGGGAGCTAAGGACCACGGGCCCACACCACCACAAATGACTTTTTAGAGTGGGTTAGGAATTAAACCTTGGCCTTTATTATTTTTTTTAATTTTATACACTTAATCACTGCACATCACTTTGCTTGTAAGTTGAATTTACACAATGTGAATAGCCCCAGCCTGCCAAGCAGCAGTGTCCATCACACGCTACCAAAGCTGGGCCTCTTTTGTACATTGGTTTAAAATGTGTAACAAACAGCATATATGACTCTGATAATTAAAAAAAAAAATGTAGTTTTCCGAATCAAATGGGTTTGTAAATAGGTCACAGTAGGAAAGAAACGACCTGAAAAAACAACCAAGGGTTGCCAAGGCAATATTTCTTTAGGCTTGATAAGAGTGCCACCTGCTGGAATCTCAGGAAATAAACTTTAATCTTGCTGTTTGAGCCACTTAAGATATATTCAATATTAGAAAGGGGTTTTTTTAGTTTTGTTTATTTATTTATATTATTATTTATTAATTCAATCACTATACATCATTTAGATTGTAAAGAGACATGTACATGCATGAACGTGTGGTGCTTTCTTGTAGACAGGGTCTTGTCTGTCGCAATCCTGCCTCAGCCTTCTAGGGAGCTAAGGACCACGGGCCCACACCACCACAAATGACTTTTTAGAGTGGGTTAGGAATTAAACCTTGGCCTTTATTATTTTTTTTAATTTTATACACTTAATCACTGCACATCACTTTGCTTGTAAGTTGAATTTACACAATGTGAATAGCCCCAGCCTGCCAAGCAGCAGTGTCCATCACACGCTACCAAAGCTGGGCCTCTTTTGTACATTGGTTTAAAATGTGTAACAAACAGCATATATGACTCTGATAATTAAAAAAAAAAATGTAGTTTTCCGAATCAAATGGGTTTGTAAATAGGTCACAGTAGGAAAGAAACGACCTGAAAAAACAACCAAGGGTTGCCAAGGCAATATTTCTTTAGGCTTGATAAGAGTGCCACCTGCTGGAATCTCAGGAAATAAACTTTAATCTTGCTGTTTGAGCCACTTAAGATATATTCTATATTAGAAAGGGGTTTTTTTAGTTTTGTTTATTTATTTATATTATTATTTATTAATTCAATCACTATACATCATTTAGATTGTAAAGAGACTTTATCCAGCACGATATACACCTCAGTCCAGCCTAGTTGAGAATACTATACACATCCTCATCAACAAATAATAAACCATATCTGTGTCCCACAAATGTCTTATATCTCTATTTTTCCCCAAATTGCCTTTCCTATGCTCTTCCCCTCCAATACTCTTTCCACTTTGTCTCTAGTGTCCATAACAATTTTTCATGCTTGTATGTCTTCCAATCTTTCAGTCTCTATAGAAAGTTTATTTTTAAGAGAAAGAAAGAGTGGGGAAGAGGATACATCTCTTGTTAAAGTGTCAAGTTAAAAATAAATAAATAAAACTGTCTTTTTAATTAATACTTCCTTTTCAGAAACTGAACCAGTAAGGAGTCAGTTCTATAAGGCATAATTATTATTTAGTATTTGGAACACCAGACAACCAATATGAACTAATCAAATGGAAGTAGGACAGCTTGAGGTTTAGCAGGTCTCCCACCATTCTGAAATTAAGAAGGACTTCTAAAGAGAACAATCTAACCAAGTACTGAGTCACAAGGAGGTCTATGAGAAATGGTTAGATGAGAAACTAGCAATGGGTATTTGAAAATAAAACAGGAATCAGGATAAAGCAACTGACTCTGATTGACTAAACTGAGGAATGATTTGCATGTGCTCTTATTTATAAATACTGAGCAAGTGTTCGGCTTTTTAAGACAACTTGATGGTGCTTGTTGACCATCTGCCTGTAATGAATTGCAGAAATACACTCCCTTCTTCTCTAGCCTCTGCCTCTTATTTCATTGACCACAGTAAGAAGTAGCTGGACTTAGCTGACTTGTAACATGACACTTAAAATTATACTCAAATACTCAGGGCCAAAAGATGGTATGGTGGTTAAGGCACTGCACTTCCACTAGGAGTGAACATGGTTTGAGTCTGAATTTGGCAGCTTATTTTCTCTCTCTCTCTCGTCAAATTAAAAATAAATAAAATTAAATAAATAATTTTTATTTAATATATACGCATACACATTATATAGTATACACACACATATTTGTCCCATTTTAAGTGTGAGTGTATACTATATGTGTGTGTGTATATATATCTGTATATGTGTTTGTGTGTGTGTGTGTGTGTGTGTATAGAGAGAGAAAGAGAGAAAGAGATGAGGAGAAAGGATTATGGCATGACCATCCCCCATGGGGGTGATTTTTTCACTTTCTTTTTTTTGGAGAGGTTTTTCTTTTTGCTATAGGGTGCATGCACTCTCCAGAAAGACAGAGAGAGACAGAGAGACAGAAAGGAAGAAATCACCCCCTCCCCCAGGGGGGGATGGCCACGCCGCAATCCCTTTTCCTCCATTCTCCTCTCAGGATCTTGGGCACGCACACACACGTGCCCAGCATGAGTTTTAAGCCACTGGGTCCGGGACATGAACCGCGGTCAACTACATGGGAGTCCAGTGACATAGCCATTACGCTAACTGTTGGTCCCAGTTTTTTTCACTTTCTCTCTCTCTCTTTCTCTCTTCCTCTCCCACCACAAGCACACATGCCCTCTGGCAAATGAAAAAAAATTAAATAAAAGTTATTGCTGTCACAGTCAGCAACATATTTATTTTTAAAAATTTTTATGACCAGAATTCATAGTTGAAAAATAATCACCCGATGAATACATAAAATATGCCAAACCCACATAATAGAATAAACTTGTCAATGAAAAAGGATGGAATGACACAGACACCGTGGATAAATTTCAAAACCATTAGACTGATCTAAAGCCAGACACAAAGAATACATACCATATGACTCCATTTACATGAAATTCTAGGAGGGACGAATTTCATCTATAGTGACAGCAGGCAGATCAGTGGTCACCCGAGTTGAAAGGAGTGGATAGTAAGAATTAGCAACATAGTTAACTGGAATAAGGCACACAACCTTTAAGACTGATGGAAATGTTCCCTATTTTAATCATGGCAATGGTAAGAGTCAATAAACCACACACTTAAAAGGGGACATTTTGAACCAGCAGATGGTATAATGGTTACGTCGCTGGACTCCCACATAGTCGATAGCGATTCAAGTCCCAGACCCAGTGGCAGCTTAAAATACACCAGGCACATGTGCAAGCATTCCTAAATTCCCAAGAGAATAATGGAGAAGGAATTGTGGTGTGGCCATCCCCCAGGAGGATTATCTCTCTCTCTCTCTCTCTCTCTCTCTCTCTCTCTCTCTCTCTCTCTCTCTTTCTCTCTCTCTCTCTCTCTCTCTCCCTCCCTCCCTCTCTCTCTTTCTCTCTCTCTCTTTCGCTCTCTCTCTCTCTGGTGAGTGCACACGCCCTATAGCAAAAATCTATTTTAAAAAAAGGGAGTACATTTCATTGTATGTAAATCATACCTCAATAAAGTTATTTTTCAGATAATAATAACTGAATAGTCTTGTCTTCATGTTGCCGTGTTGAAAGCACAGAAAGGCCACATGAGATCCTTAGTAGGGCACTTGGACCAGCTGGCACTGGCTCTTACGTGCTCATGGTAAACAGTGAGGCATTTTCCCTGCTGGCTATTAAACCACTGACAGCTTGACATTGGCACTGTGAGAATATTTATCCCATGGAACTTATGTACAAGGCGTCTTCAAAAAGTTCATGGAAAATGTGTATCATGAGAAAACTATGCATGGGATTTAAAAAATATATTTTTTGCCAAAATGAACCAGCACTTCAATTCCATTTTCCATGAACTTTTGAAGCTCCCTCATATTCCCCCAGAGTTGTTTTACACCAGCACACCATTGAGCATAGTGGTTAAGAGCAGATTCAGAGGCTGATAGTTTAAGTTTGGGGACTACCTCAGTCACTTTGTAGTGGTTTTATTTACCTCTCTGTTCTTCAATCTATAAAATTAGGGCAAAATAGTATCTTCCTCATACAATAGTTACAAGGATTCCATGAGTCAACCACACATGGCAACCAGTGCAACACAGTAACCTTAGCTGTTATTATTATACAAAGAAAAAACAAATCACTCTACAACTAGAGAAATGAACTAATTTGCATATTTTTCCCAGACTTATTTATTCTTTTCCTCCCCTTTATGCATACTCCTAAACAATTTCAATTTTGAAAAAGAAATGTGCAATTTTCTTTATATAAAATATTTCTTCTTAGCTGACTGCTAAGGGATAGAGTTTTCTCATCTAATATATGGGAGAGAAGAATAATAACTATCCTCCTTAGAAGAATCAAATAAGCTAGTTTCTGTTGAAGGGGTATTGTAAGTGGTTTTGTACATGCTAAGATTAATGGCTCTGCTCAATTTACAAGAAAATATAGAGTATACAAAATAGATTGAGGAAAACCTAGGCATTCTTAGAGATCATCACTCGCAATTTTGCAGATTTTTTTCTTAAACTAGTATAGTGTAACTTATAGCAAAGTCATGAATAAATGCAGTGTTTTAAATGCATGCAATACTGCACTTGCTTCGTCAACACATATACTAAATGCATGCACTACTGTCTGCAAAATCCAGAATAGATATTTAAACTTTATAGAATAAAAAAGGTGAACATCAAGCCTTTCAGAAACAATTTCTACACTCACTCTGGCCTTGAAATTGATTGTGAATTTTAGTTGCTAAAAATTTTAGTTGCTATACAATATTCTTAATAAAATATAATTTTTCTTCAAAATCATGGAAACACAATTTAGAAACACACTTGTAAATAAAGCATACTAATGAAGTAGCCCTCAGTGAGCAGTAAGAACTAATAGAAACTAGATGATACTTCAGGCCTTGTTCGGTGAGTCATTTTACTTAGAACATTTTACTCAACCTGAGATGATTCACCTTTTAGAAAAATACATCACCACATATAATCACATTAGCCCAGCATTTTAGAATCATGAAAAACATCATATATACAGGACACTGTGAGCTTGGTTGGTAAGAATGTGTTTGCTTCAGTTATTGACCCGGATGTAGTTACTGACCTCCTAAAGTTATACATACATAAAGTTTCTGCTGAGAAAAGTGTATCCATTTTAAAACAAGTTCATTGATTTGAAAATACCACAGGATTTTTAAAAAATCACTTAAGTATGCAATTTCACATTTCTGATGAAGAGAACTACAGATACAACTTTTTTTACATTTGAAGTGTATTTTTTATTTTTTTAAACAACATCCCATTGATTTACTTATGTAAACCATGTGGTGCCCCATGCAAGGCATCACATATCCATCTATGTGTGTGTTCACTGATTGGCAAACTATAGCACCAACTATACAAGTAGCCTCAGTTTTTATTAACTAGAAGCAAATACGTGATAAAGTTTCATACATGCTTTTCTTCAACACATTGAAATAAATGGAATACAGTAAGTCATCATTTTTAATTGGAAAAAGTGTCACTGCCCCACGCATAATATATGCTGATTATTTGACAAAGCTGTGAGGAGGAGGAGTCGGCTTCTTTTGGAAAACATGACACTTTCTCATTCATCTTTATTAATTTTTTAAAGGAGCAACTGATATTATTAAACAGATATGTTCAGGGCACGTTTTTAAAGCATGATACTCTCAACTATTTAATTACATTTTATATGTATCTTATACTACATAAAAGTACCTCCAAGATATTTTATAATGTTTTCATTGGATACCCATTTTAAACAACCTTATTGATTCTGGATGACAGAGTAATTTTAATGATAAAGTTCCCTATCTTATCTAATAAGTGACTGAGTAGGCTGATAAATAATAAAATAAATGTTATCATTATTTTGAAAAAAAAATACACAATCAGTGTCCAATCGAGAGGTAATCCTGGAGCCAAAACTACAGAATTAGATCCAGACTACAGAATTCACCAGTGATGTTGTGAATTAAAGCACAACCATAAAGCCCAGTTTCCTATCTCCTTATTCAGTGGCTAGGGAGAGGGAAAATCCTCCAGGGGCTGACGACGTGAAGTTCAAAGAGTTTTACTCAATGCCTCACTGGAGACTTCAGAGGAAGTTTTCTCTATAGGGCTGAAGAGCTAGGAAAACTGAATGCTCGCCAATGGGAAGAGGAGAATGGCTGAAGGGGAAGGTAGGTCTCAGCAGGGAGGAGAACCTGATGAACATTTCATTCATCATTATCATGATTATCTGTCACCTCCAGGGTGCACAGGGAACAGATGCATGACAGAAGAGATGATTTCTGAGGAGTTAAAAGACAATATAATATTGCAATTCCCAAGATAAAGAGCTGAACTAGCAGATTACACAATTATTTGTCAATTTATCCAGAGGGTGATATTTTAGCTGCATTTTCCAAAGTAGTGGCATGCTGAAAACCTAATCATATAAAACTACATTTAAAAAATGTGTCACATGTTTTATAAAACACTTCCTATATAAATATATATACAAACACTTTATATCATCATGATAATTTATCTCTAAACCACAAATCTCTTTAGGATTTTTATGGATCATTTATGTTTGGTTTGGTCAGGAAAAAAAAAATCACCAATTAAGGAAACATTTTGACAGATTTTTAGGGCCAGCCCTGTGACCTAGCGTTTAAGGAACTTGGATCCCACATGGCCAACTTCAGTTCAAATTCTGGCCTCAGAGTCTTGAAAAACATTGACCATGTGTGCATGCATACCCAAAATCCTGAGAGGACAGAGAAATGGAGATGGGACTGCAGCATGATCATGCCACATTGGGGGATGCTCTCTCTCCCTCTCTCTGTTTCTCTCTGGCAAGCGCACACAGCCTCTAGCAATTGAAAAATAAAAATTAAATAATAAATAAACTGGTTTTTACATTTCAGTCAAACTGAACACTAGCTAAACAAACCAAGAAAATTTATTCCTCCATACTAGTTACTTTTAGAAGTTCTTCAATTGTAGCTTTTTAACTAGGTCAAGCTCCATGTCTCCTGAATCTGAAGATTTGTTTATTCATCCACTCCATAAATATTCTAAGCATAAATATTCTAGGTCATAGCTGGCATTTTGCCTCCTAAATACCTGTGAGCTAATTACTTTCCTCCATTCCTCCACCACCACCAACACCACCCTCACCCAAGCCATTGTTCGTTGCCTATCTCTCAGATGATCACAAGACTTCCACTTGCATCCTCCCTACTATCCATTCTCTCCATCACAGCTGTGGGGATCATTTTGAAAATATAATCCAATCTTATCACTCCATTATTTAAAAATCTTCAAAGGCTTCCAACTGTCTTTGAAATAAAGATGAAAATCCAGTAAGTTCTAGCCTGGCCCTTCTCTCCTTCTCAAATTGTGTACTTCCTCTATCTTCACCAACCTACCGGCCTTCTTTTAGTTTTCATTTTGTTTTATGAGTTTCAGGGGTTTGTTTGTTTGTTTGGTTTGGTTTGCGGTTGTTTGGGTTTTTTTGTTTTTTGGGTTCTTTTTTTGTTTTTTTTTTTTGTGGGTTTTTTTTTTTTGAGATATACAACATAATGTTTTGATAACATAGTGAAGAAATTACTATATCAAATAAATTCTTTCTTTATTGATTTTATTTCTTGAGAGACAGACAGACAGAAATAGTTATATTCAATAGGCTCTCAGCACCCTGTAATCCTCCCCTTCCTTCCCTCTACCCAGCCTTCCTCTCAGCCAGGATCTCAAGTTGACCTGAATCCAAACCACACCACCTGTATCACTGCAGCTGGGCCATAGTCAAGTAAATTCCAGCACCTGAGCCTTCCCACTCTAGCACCTTCTCACAGATTTCCCATTATCTAGAATACAATCCCAACCCCTCCCCCGCCCCCCCATTTTGACTTGGTTAGCTCCTACTCATCAGTCAGGTCTCAATTCAAATGTCACCTCCTCTGAGAAGCCCTGACTAACCTCTGTGCCCATCTTTCCCCCCACAGCCAATTTAGGCTCTCTCCCATTATACATTTTCATAGTGTGCTGAAGCTTTCCTCCATAGCTATTAGCACAATTTTCAATTGCATATTTCTTTGTTGGACTATTGAAATAATGCCTGATTCCCCTACTGCACGCTCTCTAAAGGCAGGGCTCACATATCCCTGGCATCTAGCACAGTGCACAAAACAGCACAGTAAGCCCACTGACAAGGAGGCTATCAAGACTTGTTGAATATACGTGTACCAAATTGCATATAGTCATTAGACTATTCACTCAATAAAAACTTGAATAATGCCTGCATTACTCACTAGGGAGTCCCAATACTTGGCATGAGCTATCGCATTAAAGGTATGAATATTGAGTGGTGGCGATCTATTCCTTCCACTATTTACTTGAAATACTCATTAGATTTTTATCCACTTACTTATTTTTCCACCCCTCATCTTTGGTAAGACTGAATGTGCAAACCCTAGCCTATCAAGATAGCAGCTAAGCAGTGTCCATCATAAAGGAGGCATGAAGAGGATGCCTTGAATATATTTGATTCTATTTGTTTTGGTTACTCTATTTAATATATGCCTGAGTCACATGGAAACAAATTCCACTTACTCTCTTCTCCTTAAATCTTAATAAGGGAATTAGGCCAATTGTCAGGGACTTAAGAAACCACTAAGAAGTTGTTTGCAATCTACTGAGATACTTGTTGAATTCAACTAAAATTTTCAGAAAACCCTCAACATATTTGACACTCTACGAGGACATAATACTTCTTTATTCAAAACATACAAACCTTAACTAGGCAATTTCACAAGGCATATTGATATAAATCATATTGCTCAATACCTGGTGACTCAGTAGAAAGTGATCTTCAGTTTCAGCAAGCAGTCTTTGAATTCATAAGCCTTTTTTTTTTTTTAAGGAAATTAACCTCTAGACTTTTTCCCATACATCTAAAAAATGTTAGAAGTTGTTTTCACAAAAAGAGAAACTTGGTTATATGAACTATTTCTACTTCTTTTTCTTTCTTCATTTTTGCTACAGGGCATGTGCATTCACCAGAGACAAGAGACAGAGAGAGAGAGAGAAGGAAAGGGACAAATATTAATTTGTCTCAATCAAATTAATATTTACTGGGCATTACAGAAGCAACTGTGAGCACAGACATAGACATATGCAAATAACTTTACCTTGAGGTAAGGTATTGTGTGTGTGTCTGTGTAAAACCTATAGCAACCTATCTATGAGAGAAAATGAAGACGAGTTGCTATAAAAGTTTGGAAGAGGAAGAGAATATATAGGGCTTGTATATAAGGACCATGCTTAGAGCAGAAGCAGTATATGAGCGAATCCTTGAAAAGTATGGGAAATTTCAATGCATGGTGTTAAATGGCAGTTGACAGTCAAGAGCAGGCCAAAGAGCATCTCCACTGGAATGCTTTCCTGTAAGACTACATGTCTACCTTCTAATAACCTTAAGTTCCTCTGCCACAGTGGTCAGTACTTTATTTTCTTAACATGAATTTTTGTGTCTGATTCCTCCTCAAAGGCAGGACCATGTATTATTGGCCATCCAGAATTAGACCCCCCCCCAATACTTAATGCAGCATCTGGCAGAGGTGGGTATGCCAAATACATGTTGATTGAAAGAAACATCATGATTGTTTACACATGATTAAAAGACTCGGGGGAAAAGAGCAGCTGAAATCCAATCACTAAACTTGGCATTTGGCACAATTTTATAAAAGCATACATTAATTGAATTTCATGTTAGTTCCAACTATGTTGTCACATAGGAAAAGCTCTGTATATTTATCACCAAAAATTACAAAATCTGGGAATAAAAATATAATATGTTTTGATCACTATACTATACCAAGTCAGACACAGAAAAACAAAAACCATAATATCATGAAGTACCTTCTGAAGAACTTTGTTGGGAAGAATGTCCTACTCAGTAGTGGGACAACAGCAAAACTTAACAGTTGAGCAGCCCAGAAGAAAAACTATGAATAGTCAGGGAAAGTTTGCTTAGAGGGAACTACAAATCCAATATGCACTGGTGGATTTTGCAATAACTCCATGTTGCAATAAATAAATATGATTTTAACTGAAGGAGGAAGATAATTATAGTTTAAGAGCCAGCTAGTTAATCAACACCACAATCAGAAATGTCTGAGTGACAAGCCTTGGCCCCACACCCAAGAAAGGAGGGTGAACCCAAAATGTTAGTAAAGCAAATTTCCATTACAAATGTAAGCAAGATATCTGCCACCCTGAAACCAAGCTGGGGAGAGAACATTCATGCTGCTAATGATTAATGATCAAATGTAAGTGATTTCTATAAATTCAAATAACAAGAAATGCTGTATTGTATTATATCTCTGGAAGTAGTAGTATGCTGAAGATTGATCCAATAAAATAAAACACAATTAGCATGTATTCTTTTATTTATTTATTTATTTATTTATTTATTTATTTTTAGGTTTTTGCCATGGGGTGCTTGCTTGCACTTTCTGAGAGAAATAAAGACATGGAAAGTGATAAATCACGCCCCCCCCCCAGGCTGGATATCCATGCCTCAATCCCTCTCCTCCATCCTCCTCTCAGGACTCTGGACACACTCAAACATCTGCCCAGCATGATTTTCAAGCAGATGGGTCAGGGCCTCAGACCTCAGTTGGCCATGTAGGAGTCCAGCACCAGAAACACCATGCCACCTGCAAGCCCCAGTATGTATTCTTAGAAAGCAAGAAAAAATATTCCTTTGGATAATACTACAAACAGGAAAAAAAAAAAAAGTGAAATCAACACCATAGATTTAGAAGTGATCCAAGTAAAGGCAAACTACGTGATAATAGAAGTTAAAACTGTGACATCTAAGGTATGGTTGCATGAATTGGTGATCCTTTACCTTGGAAAATAAAAATCTAGGAGGCACAGTAACCTTTGTCAAATACTCAAGACACAGCATCAGCAAAGCTATCATCTATGAGGCAGAAGAAAAGCTATATTCTGTATGGCAGATTGCAGTTTAGTATAAAGATGTTTTTAGGAGTCGGCAGGTGGCATGGTGGTTGAGGGCACTGGACTCTCACATGGCTAACTACGGTTCAAGTCTGGGACTCATTTTTTAAAATAATGTGTTATTTCTTTTATACATTCAATCATGTTATTTAGCTTGCAAAGTGAATATTCCACATGTGTACATTTCTCACCAGTCCAGTTGATAATTCTTTTTCTTTTTTTGGGGGGGGGAGGTTTTTGCTATAGGGCACATGTGCTCGCCAAACAGACAGAGAGACAGAGAGCGAGAAATCACCCCCCAGGGGGGATGGCCACGCCACAATCCCTTCTCCTCCATTCTCCTCTCGGGATCCTAGGCACGCACACACACGCACTCGGCGTGAGTTTTAAGCCACCGGGTCCGGGACTCGAACCGCAGTTGACTATGTGGGAGTCCAGCGACATAGCCATTACGCTAACTGCTGGTCCCCGGTTGATAGTTCTATGAAGTTATCTTCAACAGTTAATACCCCATTTCTTTGTCCCATTAATGCTTTGTCTCTCTATTTTTCTCCTTAATGTTCTTCCTCAGACTCTACTCCTTCACCCACTCTTTTCCCATACTATATCTGGTATTCACAACCATTTACTGTGTTTTTATATCTTTTAGTCATTCTGTTTTGGTCATAGAGTGCGGATACTCCATATATATTAAGTGGAGACATACAATGTCTCTCCCTCATAGTCTGGCTTGCTTCACTCAGCAGTAAATCTTCCACATTCATTCACTTTCTGTCAAAAGCCAAGGTCTTGTTTTTTACAACTGAGTAGTATTCCATATGTGCTGCACTTTTTCAATCCATTCATCTGTTCACGGGCATTTGGGTTGGTTCCATGTCCTAGCAATTGTGAATAATGCTGCAATAAACACCAATGTGCAAGCACTTTTCTGATCAAGAATTCTTCTGTTCTTTGGGTAGATACCAAGGAGTGGGACTGCTGGATCATATGGTAGTTCTATTTGTAGATTTTTGAGGAATCTCCAAACTGTTCTCTCCAGTGGCTGGACCAATTTACATTCCCACCAGCAGTGTAAGAGAGTTCCCCTTTCATCACACCCTGCCAGCACTTACCTTTTTTTAAAAAAAAAATCTTAGTCATTCTGACAGGTTAGGTGAAAAAAGATGTTTTTAATAATTAGAGCACCTCGAAATTGGAATACCTTGTCAACAATGAGTCACTAGATATATTCAAGTTAAGGTTAGAGATACTTACTTGGTGTTGAGTACTTTACAAGAGAAGTGAGAAGGGACTAACATTTGGGAGCACATGACATGTGCAAGACACTTTGTGTATGCTATCTAGATCAGCAGTCTCAGATTTGTGAATTGGATATTATTTCTTACAATGAAAATTAAGAGAGATTAAGTAATTTACCATACACCCACAGCTGGAATTAGAAATCTCGTTATGACTTCAATGGGCATTTGTAAATTCTGTTCTGGTTGAAGCTATGACAGTGAATGTGTTAGAAGTCTAGATCATTCCACACTGATAACTCCTGTCTATTTATCTAGTCAGGCATTATTTTTCTCAAAATATCCAGTTTCTTGGTCAAAGAGCATAGTAGCTTTCCCCAAGACACTAAATTCACTAGATAAATCAAGATGAGATTCTGACACAGTGGCAAGGCAATATTCTGAGATGCAGGCCCCACACGGGAAGGTCCAGGTTTCACATCCTGAGGTCCCTGTACATACTGGGTCCAACATGCATGCTGGTAATCCAGGCTGGCTGAGGCTACAGGCAGATGAAGACTCTTTTTGGGAGTCTCTCTCTCTCTCTCTCTCTCTCTCTCTCTCCCTCCCTCCCACACACACACACACACACACACACACACACACATACACACACAAATTTGTAAATAAACTTTTAAAAAAATTATAAACCATCCTTTAGGTCCCTTCCAACTGAATTCTCTAGGTTTGATTACCAGAATCCTAACAATCCATCTAAACTAGAAAAGGCAGAGAGTTTCAGTCTACATAGGTTCAAACCAGAAAATTGGTTATAGTTTCTTGGATTAATGTTACTAAGAATAATTCTGGTCCAGCCATGGTGGCACAAGCAGGAGGGTGCCATTCAATGGGGACTGAGGCCACATGGGAGGCCCAGGTTTGGTTCCTAGCCAGACCTAAATAGGCCAGGTGCAGTGGCACACACCTGTGGTCCCACAACTGAGAGGCTGGGAATCAGTATTATATACACCTCCCCTCTTTACTCCCTTCCTCATCTTCATGTTCTATCTCTCTCCTTTATCCCTATCTCTCTCTCACACACACGGGGGGGAAAAAGGAATAATTCTGCAGTCAGTCTAGGTTGAGCAGGAAGTGTGTCACTATCAATTAGAAATGTCTGCCATGAGACGGGAGCGTGGTAGCAAGAAGGCCTTGTGTTTGTTATCTGTAATCTACACATTCCCTGAAACTAGTGTTCTATTTCTCATTAACAATTCTTGAATGGATACAGTGAGTAAATTATTTTACTGTCAGAAATAATGTGGCCTTATATTCCTAAAACCACAATGGAGGGTTTGGGGAATACATAATAAAGCAAATGAAATGCTGCCCACAAGACGAATAATCAAGATAAATGTTTTAAATTTTTTTATTTAATTTTATTTTAATTTCTTTTATACATTCAACCACATATGTCACTTAGCTTATAAAATAAATGTTCCAACATGAATACATTTCTCACCAGTCCGATTGAGGATACTATACACATTGTCATCAACAGAAAATAACCCATTTATTTGCCCCATAAATGTCTTGCTGCTCTATTTTCCTCCTTAATGTCTTTCCTCAGACTCTTTTTTTAAATCTATTTCTTCTTTAAAAATTTATATTTGATCACTGTACATCTTTACAGGGTACAAGGCTTTTTCCAGAATGAATACAGTGCATATTAATCAAGTCAAAGACACATTACTGTATACATTATCATCATCAGATAACTTCATTGTTATATGTTAATTTTGTTTCCTGATCCCCTTTCTCCAACCCCTTATTACCTACCCCCTCCTATATTGTCTCTAGTATCTATTTCCCTCTCTGTTGTTATACTTTCTAATCTTTCAGTTTCTGCTATACAGTGAAGACATTAGTATATATAAAAGTGGGGGCATATGATGCCACTCCTTACTTTGCTTAGCATTAAATCTTACATATTTGTTCACTTTATATCAAATGGCAGGGTCTCATTGTTTCTTTATAGCTGAGTTGTATTCCATAGAGTACATGTGCCAATTTTTTTCAATCAACTCGTCCGTTCTTGGACATTTGGGTTGATTCCATGTCCTAAAAATTGTGAACAATGCTGCAATAAACACGACTGTGCAAATGTTTTTTCCAAATGAGTGTTTTCCTGTCCTTTGGGTAGATACTTAAGAGTGCAATTACTAGGTCGTATGGTAGCTCTATTTGTAGGTTTCTGAGGAACCTCCATATTGTTCTCCACAGTGGTTGCATTAATTTACATTCCCACCAACAGTGTCGGTGGGTTTCCTTTCACTACAGCCTTGCTAGCACTTATTATTCTTTATTTTTAAAAATACAATTTAGGACTATTTTGGAAAACTTAAGTAGTCTGGAATCTGTTCTTGGCCTCATGGGTCCGAAATCTGGACTTTACCATACCCAGACACTCCGTTGCAGACTTTTGATTATATTTACACAATACTGATGTATACGTTAGAATGCCAGTTTATTAACACTGAGGAACATATCTTTTCAGATGCTCAAGGTCACTTTGCTGAGACTTACTTTTTTGCACATTCACTTTTCTAAAATATAGATTCTAAAAATTTGTAAACTCACGCCGGGCACGTGTGCATGCGTGCCCAAGATTCCGAGAGGAGAATGGAGGAGAAGGGATTGCGGTGTGGCCATCACCCCCTGGAGGGTGATTTCTGTCTTGCTGTCTCTCTCTTTCTGGCAAGCGCACACGCCCTATAGCAAAAACCTCTCCAAAAAAAGAAATGAAAGCTATATCCTACATAAACCAGAGAAGGAGACAGAGGGAGGAAGGGGGGGGGGGGGGGTGCGGGGGGAGGAAAAATGAGAAAGCATACCCATGGGGGATGGTCATAATGCAATCCTTTCTCTTCAATTTCTCCTTTTGCAATTTTGGACATGCATGCACCCTCTCCTGGCATGTTTCTCAAGCTGCCAGGTCAAGGATTCAAACTAGTGAGATCCACCACACTACCAGTTGGTTCTTCAACCACTTTTTAAAAATTGATTGATTGATTGATTTCAGAGAGATTTTTGCTATAGAGCATGTGCACTTGCTGGAGAGACAGAGAGAAATCACCCCCAGGGGACACGGCCATGCCGCAATCTCTTCTCCTCCAGTCTCCTCTCAGAATTTTGAACAATCATGCACACGCACCCATTATGAGTTTTAAGCCATCAGGTCTGGGACTCAAACTGTGGTCAGCTATGTGGGAGTCCAGCAATGTAACCATTACACCATCTGCTGCTCCCCTCAACTACTTTTTAAATGACATCATGTGTCTAAGTTCCCTATGATAAAGTTTATTCCAGGTGGTTTCATACATCACTGAGAGTTCACCGCATCTTGAATCACTATTTCCAATTGTTCACCCAAGGGCTACCTCATTTCTTAGGTCTCCTAGTGTTTTCCTAACTGTCTAAAGAACTTCAAAATCGTACTTGTCTCTGTTTTAAAGTGTTTTGTACGTCCAGCAACCTTGTCTTCACTCCACGCTCACTTTCCTCCTCAGCATTCCTTGGTCTTTTCTGCCCACTAGGTATATACAGCAACACAAGGCACAGATTCTATCTCCATCCTTTCCTACCCTAATGACAGATGGTCTGGTTTCTGGTCCCTACATTGTCCAGAAGATTCTTGCCCCCATATCTCCAAGGACCTTACGATAATAACAGGGATTTTTTTCTCTAGCCTTTATTTCCATGGTCCATCTACAGAATTTAAGACTTAAAATTCTGGAAGAATTTCCCTCTGGAAACTCTTACTAGATGAATCATTCACACTACAATCTATGCTGCGATTTCCTGAGTTTCTTCCAAACTTTCAAATCACTCCTCTTTTGCCTCCCTATGTGCCAACCTGAACTTTAACAATTTTTCCAACATTCAGTCTTAACTTTCTGCTCTCTCTCCATTATAAAATTCATTTGTTCAACTGCTATCTCAACATGAACAATATTTGGGTTGTCAAAACAGTCGTGACTTATTTTTTTCTGTTTTTCTATACAAAAAAACACATCATGACATTTTTGACAGCCCAATATTTAGTCTTTATTTCTCTCCTAAGTTCTTACATAAACTTCAGTGTCCCTTTAATTTACATGAATGGCCATATATAATCCATAAAGACTAAGTATGTTCATGCAATCTTAGTAGCTTTGAGAAAATTCACTCCCCAGTTCCAAAAGACAACAGTACTTACAGGATCTTTCCAGAACAAACAGCCAAAGTGAAAAGCAGCTTTGCAATTCTACTCCTACCTGGTATCTGACCCTGCCAGCCATCTCATCTTCTTGCAATTCTTCTCTACCTTGGATTTCTTGAAACTTATCTCCCAGTGCTCTCTTTTTTGAGTGTTATCTCTCAAGTTCTTTTGCTTCTCGTAAAACGTTGCAGTTCCTCAAGGTTTTATCCTTGGCACCCATCTTTACCCACTCACCCTGGGAAATATCATGCAGTTCATGATTTCTCTTTGCCAGTAATTCCAAATTCCAAATTTCTGAATCCCAGACCCACATTGTAGCTGCCTAGGGAATACCTATACCTGGTCATTGACAGCTACCTCAACCCAAATCTTCTCTAGCCTTAATTCATTATCCTTCCTACAAAAGCCTCTCATTCCTTTGTACTTACCTATAAGTTAATGGCATTCCCTAAAGTCCAAAACTAAAAACCTTTTCTTATCTTTGACTCCACCAACCATCAACCTATCACCAACCAGCAGTCAAATACCTTCTTCTGTCTTTTATCTTCCCCTCCTTGTCTCCCTACTGCTGCTTTCTTGATGTTCTCATTGTTTTCCCACCCTGACCTGACCAAGACTCTTGGAATCTTATCTCATCTCCCTACCTCAAGTATTCTTCCAATTCATCTAGTACAGTCAACAAGTTTATCTTTCTAAAAAGTAAGATCATGTTCATCTCCTATTTAGCAGCTTTCAGTGGTCTAATCCATGACTGTTGGATCAAGTCCAAATTCTTTTCTTTTTTTTCAGAGAGATTTTTGCTGTAGGCCAGAGAGAGAGAGAGAGAAAGTGAGAAATCACCTCCTGGCCACATGGCAATCCCTTCTCCTCCATTTTCCTATCAGAATTTTGGCGACACATCACACATGCCCCACAGGTCCAGGACTCAAAGCATGATTGACTATGTGTGAGTCCAGTGCCTTAACTACTCCACCACCTGCTGGCCCCAAGTCCAAATTCTTTAGATTACATGAAAGGCCTTTCCCCACCTTGCCCCCAACCTATTGTCTAGTCCTCTCTTGGCATTCGTTTATATAAATTGTATGCACCAGCCCAACCAAAATGTTCAATTTTCCAAATACATGCATGTTTGCATTTCCTTCATATGTACTATTCCCTCTGCCTAGAATTTTTTCCCCCTGTAATGAATTATCACTAATTTTTTAAGACACCATTCAAATGGCATCTCCTCTAGTAATCAGTTTCTCTTTCTTGGTGTTTCATATGCTTTATGTAAATCTGTATTATCAAATTCTTCATCCTATTTTATAATTGTTTGTGCCTTGTCCTCTGCCCTCTGTCCCATAAGCTATAACCACATCTTGCATCCTTATATCCTCCAGATTCCAGTAAAATACCTAACATAAAGTATGTATTCATTCAGTGAATGACTATTGTACAAAAATATGAAAATCAGAGAGAGTATACTACCCCTTCCCTCCAGAGGGTCAGGAGAAAAAATGCCTAGAAATGGTAAAGAACCTTTTATCTTTTCCCTCTTATAGCTAATTTTATGGCCAACTCGTATTAATTGAAAAAATACAGAAAAAATTTTTCTATAAAATTTTTACCTCCACATTTCCCAAAATTTCACTTAGATAAAATGCTTATGTATGTATTTTAAGTTTTTGCTATAGGTCACATGCACTCACCAGAGACAGAGAAAGTGAGAAAGCCATTAGGTGTGGAACTCAAACCACAGTCAATCATGTGGGAGTACCCAGCCTCAACCATCACACCACCTGCTGGCCCCAGGTATATGTATTTTTTAATGGCGATAGCATCAGTGAATACCTCTCCGCCCTAACCTGTCGCATCAGTGAATACCTCTCCACCCTAACCCTTCTTTGTCAGTAAGTTAATAAGTCACACCTTAGACCGAATTGGATAATTAGATGGTTATCCTTTTAATACCTATTCCCACAGTGGGCTGGGAAGTCTCAGTGAGGAAGGAGGAAAACATAAGGAAGGGGAGCCTGTCAAGAGAGGGTAAATAAAAGTGAGATGTGGCTTTGGGGAGCCAGGGAGGAAATTCAGAGCAAGGATAGCTAATACCTGGGGACAGCATGGGTGGGAGCATGGTGAAGAAGGGAAGAAGGCAGTGAAACCAAAGATTCAAGTTCAGTGAAAAAAATTTAGGTACTGGTTCCTCTACTCCTCCCCAGAAATGGGGAAACACCATCTCTCAAACTCAGCAAGGGCAGCCTCACCTCCGCGGGAAGAGTTCGTCACCCATTGTTACTTAACTCCTGTTACTTCTTGTAACTAAACAACTGTCCCTACCTACTGCCCCCATTATCTTTGCTTCATCTAGTGAGGAGGCAAAGAAGAGGTGAGCTGGTTTCTGCAGTCCTGAGACGTAAAGCTGCCATGGAGGATTAGATCTCATCTAACTCTATTAACTGATCCCGAGACATTCTCTTTCCTCCCACCTTACTTGCAACAGTGAACAGGCTTTCTGAGAGAAGGACTGGAAGGAAGAAGCCAAGAAAGCTTCCAAACAGCAGACATAACGAGTACCTCCAGGGGTGTTTTCTGCCCTGTGAAACTTGCACTGAGACACCTTAAAGAACTGAAGCAAAGAGAAAGTACCACCACCATTTCTAATAATGTAATTCAGCATCTTCTTCTTAAATTCATTTCTTTCTTTCATGATAGTACTAGAGAGGGAGAGAGGGAAATATACACCCTCAATAGAGTCTTATGCCATAATCCACCCCCTAGCCTTCCCAGTTAGCCAGGATCTTGGATGTGTGGAAACCAATCTGCAATCTCCCACATGGTCCAGCTTCCACATTACCCCTGGGTCACCAAGCAATCCCTTCTTCATTTCTAAATCACTTTTCCTCCTGACTTTCCTATTCTGCCAGTAAACCACCATTCTCTTGATCTCTTCCACCTCAATATCAAATAATCAAATAATTTTTCTTTCAGTTAGCTTTTTTCACCCTTGTGTTCACAATGGCATACCTAGACACTGCATCATTTTCCTAACTGGTTCCCTGGTTCCTAGTTTCTCCCAAACCAGTTAGGACAATTATATCAGGTTAATATTACAAAAGCAATGGGTTTTGTTTTGTTTTGTTTTGTTTTGTTTTGTTTTGTTTTGAGTCGTAGCACTACCTAAAAGCAAGCAAAAGTTCTACATTGCCTATTAGTGGATCTCGATATGGTTTTCCTTCCCAATACAGATCAAAGACACAGAATATTCCCCATAGTAGCAATGTACCTGCAATGATGTTTGGCAGGGGGAAGAGAATGGATTCTGAATCTCGGGGTGGGAATGTTATATTGTTTGTAATTTCAGAAACTTCCCTGAAGTAAATAAATGTGATATTTAAACATGTGATTGAGTGGAAATGAGATACAAGGTTGAAGGAGAACAGAGAGAAGATAATATCTGTTTCCAACCACTTTATCTCTTCATAAAACTCTGTTTCCTCCCCTGAAGGAAATTTCTAGTTTCTCTTTTCTCATTTTATTTAATATGCTCAAGTAGGTATATTAGTGTTTTTCTGATACATGCAAGGCATGTTTTCCTGATATATGCAAGTTTAATTCTCTTCTTCCTCTCTGCTATAGAAATATATATACTAACACTAAAAAGACTATTGTCTTGAATCTGTCCTCCCAATATTAAGCATCTTGAAATTCTGAAAAAAAAAAACCAGATTTCTTCTCTATTCTTTCTTGCATCTCTCCTCATCCTTTGAGGGATTCTTTAACACACACCATGTACGGCTGTCACCCTCTCCTTCCCACATGGTCCAGCCTCCACATTACCACTGGGTCACCAAGCAATCCCTTCTCCATTTCTAAACGATTCTTTCTCCTGACTTTCCTATGCAATGGTAATAAAACATCTCATCCCATTTCCTATTTTGTAACACTTGTTACAAAATCATGGGCCCTTAGAGCCTGAAGGGGCTCAAGAACAATCCCCTCACTGCGGTATACTGACATGGAGATCATAGGAAAGGGAATGGGTGGTACAGAGCTCGTAGGCATTTTTGGATTCTCAGGATGAACTGAAAGGTAAGAAAGAAAGAAGTGGGGAAGAGAAATTCTGAAGAAGAGATAACATCCTGAAATTCAGAGGAGACTTCAGGAAAAGAATTCCGAGAAGTGGGCATGAGAGCTGCAAGACATCTGTGTACAGAGTAAGGAGGGGGTAAAAGGAAAAGACCATGTGCCTTCTTTTCAGTTTGCTCTCCCACATGCCTTCCAGAAAGACAAGAATCATGCTTTTGTTAAAGGCTGACCTTTTATATTTCAGAAGTGCTAGAAGAACATATATTTAGCTAAAAATTCTATAACTGTCCCAAAATTTTTAATTTACTGTTACTTTTTATCTAACTTATACAAATATATTTATGATCAATGAACTTATAATTATTAAAAACCAGGCAGTATATAATCTGAGCCTACTGATACCCAATATATTTTGGGGGATGATATGGTTACTTTACCTCCCTCGAAGACCATAGATGTTACTATGGAAAATGCCAAAATTGTGCTTTGGATCCACAATACCAGGTTCATTATGGATGATTTCAAGCTCAAGTAAGTCAGAAAATATGTAAAAGACTAATTATCAGAAAATATTTTTCCTTGGTCACTTTAACAAGAAATTACTAAAATATTTACGTCATTATTTCATATTACTGAACACCCAACATAAAACCCAATTTATACTTAAATTACAATAAAAAGGTCCTAAGTTAGCAAACTGAAAAACCCCAGCTCTTTGAAACATATGCCATATGACACTCCAATCCACAGGTCAGAGGCTCGGATCTTTACAGAGCTGCAGAAGTTCCAGTAATATACTTGAAAATGAGAGAATGTTCTTCCTTTCACAACAAAGAGCAGATTTTTACTCTTTTAGGACCTTAATAAATATCTTACCTGCCATTTACTGAACACAGATGATGCACTACACATTGATTATGTGCTAATAAGCACATCTGCACACATTTATTCATGTAATCTTTACAGTGTCTCCCATTTTATTATCGAAATGATGGCTCATAAAAGCATTTTGCCCAAGGTGACAGCTAAACATGGTAGAAGTGAAATTTGAACCCACATATTTTCAAGCTAATTAATTTATTTCCTTCATAAGCAAGAAGGTGGAGGGGGATGTTGCACCCTCAACAGAATCCTCATGCTGCAATTCACTGCCAGCCTCAGCCAGCCTGGATCTTGGATCAGTACACACCGACATATTCAGAGAGGTCTCTGGATGCAAACTCAAAACTTTCTCATGTGGTCAGCCTTGTAGAGTGTTGTGTTACCACTGTGCCCCATCCAGCCCCTAAGAACTCAGGTCTTTGCACTCCACAGTTGTGCTCTTTTACCTTCACTGGGTGGGATGTTTTATTACCACTGAATGAGGAGTTGTATTTGTTCTTCTAACTGTGCTTTGTTCAAGTACCACAGTAAAGATGCCCTTTACCAGAGTGTTGGGACTGAGAGCAACAGCCTGCAAAGACTCTTGGATGAACTCACTCTGAATAAGACTAACCTAAATGTGCAAGTGGAAAGTTAGATGGAGAAGCTTACTTACCTCAGAAAGAATCATGAAGAGGTAGGAACTGCATGAAAGGAATCAAAAGTTTCAGTATGTCAGTACTTGTAAAGATATGGGGGCAGGAGATGTCATTACAAAAGATATTCTTTTCATAAAACACAGGAAAAGTAACAGAGTATAAAGCAATATTTTCCTCTCAGGGTGACAGTAAAGATCAAATTAACATTTCATAAAATATTTGTAAAAGTATTCCCTCTTTGTACTAGGTTTGTCTGATAAAATACAAAACAACCCAGTTTAAACTTGAATTTCAGGTAAACAATAAATAATATTTTAGTAAAAGTATATCCAAAATATTTCATGAAACATACTAAAAAAGTATTCAATTCCTATCTGAATGTACATTCAAATGTAACTGGGCTTTTTTATTTTCATCTGCTAAACCTAGTAACACTAATTTTTAATCTACCAGAAAAATGTTTAAAACCCAGAAAATGTTTAAATTTCTATACTATACATTTACAAATAAAGAGGATTTCTAAACTCTACATTTCCAGTTTTATATTTTTTTAAAGTTTGACAAAGAACATATGCATTTGTCAGAGACAGAAATAGAGAAGAGATAAAGCACATGATCATGGAGCATGGTCATGCCACAATCCCTTCTCTCCCTTTCTGCATCTTGTCAGGATTTGGGGTATGCATGCACACACACCTGGAATGTTTTTCAAGCCACTGGGGCTGAGATTGAACCACATGGTCAGCCATATGGGAACCAGCCCCCTTAATCGCTAGGCCACAGAGCTGGCCCAATCTTCTTATTTTTTTTAAATAATCACATTCCAGGCACAAAACTAAATAATCTTTATTTTATTTTGGATGAGGAAACAAAGAGTGATAATGATAAGATCCCTCATGCTGACATTAGTGTAGAAATCAAGATGGCCCCAGGAGAGGACCTGACTGTCCGACTGAACCAGATGGGGGCAATCTAAGGCTTGCAGGAAAAAGCTACAGACAGGCTAAGGACTGGTTTAATAAAAAGTAAAACTATTACAAAAAAAAATTGATTTAAACAGAGCCCATAAAAGCTACTACAATGTGTATTTTATTCGACTCTAGTATCTGAGTGAAGAATGAACTGGGCAGGTATTAGCTTCTATTGACAATTCAAGTATCAACAGGACTAAGATTACTAAGCCATGGGTGGACTCTCCAGACACTGGAATCAGAGCTATAGGCCCAACAGCCTCGAGTAAGTTCTGCAATGTGTTGCTTTGATAGTCCAAAAGGTTTATGCAAACATGACAGTTACATGACTAGTCATAGATTTCTCAAATCATTTTATGTCTCCATAGCATATCATCATCTGCCTTGTAAAAATTTAAAGCAACCAATTCTGAGGTTAAATAATTAGAGAAATAGTAAATTAGGATAAAAGAGAAAGACACAATATCCAGGGTAAACATGTTTACAAAGTTTATTTAAATTTTTTTTTAATTTAAGGTTTTTGCCATAGGGCATGTGTACTCGTTGGAGAGAGACAGAGAGACAGTGAGAGAGAAAGTGAAAACTCACTCCCCAGAGGGGTGGCCACACTGGAATTTCTTCTCTCCCATTCTGTTTCTTGAACTTTAGAAGAAAATTCAGACCTGGCATAATTTTCAGGCCGCCAGATCCAGGACTCAAACTGCAGTCAACCATGTGTGAGTCCAGTGTCGTAACCATTATACCACCCACTGGCCCCAAATTCTGTCTGGTGGTTAATTTAGATTGTCACTCTGCCCTATTTTTCTACATTACAACTTTTGATGAATCAGCTTTGCACTTTTATTTTTTATTCCTTCAGAAACAATCCTTTTAATTTCACTTGTCAGAAATTCAAAATAACACAAATGCAAGAAGTGATCAGCCAACGGGAGGTTCAAGTTCAACAAATCAAGACTCAAGCAGAGAGCCAGGATATTGAATACAAACAACTCCTGGGCATAGAGACTGGGCTGGTGAATGAGACTGAAAAGTACTGTAAACTAATAAACACACAGTCGAGGTGGTAAAATAAATTATCCACCAGAACTCCAGCCCTTTTATTAAATGTTCAGTTCTTAAGTTGATTTGTATACTTGCTCAAACCTAGAAATCAGGCCAAATAGCACTTGCCATAAAATAATTTACCATTGTGATTGATCCATCCTTAACCCAAAGAGAAACATTCTTTAAACCTTATTTACCTTAAAATTTCCATTCCATTCTTTCAATGTAGGAAATTTAAACCTATCTTAAAATAGCCCACTATAATAAAAAGGTTTCATCCTCATCAGTATAACTTACATTTCTGGAAGAATCTTTG
>NW_006159986.1:2195567-2211208 GCF_000334495.1 Tupaia belangeri chinensis | reverse complement strand
TGCTGAACCAAAGTTTAATTAAACATCCAGCAGTGAAAAGTAGTGGTTAAAAGTACTGAATCCAGAGACCGATAGACAGACCTGTTTTCTAGTCTGGCTTGGCTATAGATCAGCTATTTCACTCTGTGTACAATACATAACCATTCAAAGCTTCAGTTTCCTTCTCTGTGTAAAGGGATTGTTAATAGTATCTGAGTTACAGGGTGGTTAAGTGGATCACCCAGAAAACATAAATAAAACTCTTACCATTGCTTCTGGTACAGAATAAATACTGAATAAATGTTAGTGATGAAAGGTGGTTTAACTTCTTGCTATCTGTGCTATTCTTATGCTTAGAGCAACTTGACGGCTATCTGTGCGATGGATTGTTGCAATAACTACTCCAACACAGTTTGAGGAATCTTCATTCCTCAATAGTTTGGGGGGGGGGATTATAAAGGAATTAAAGAAGGAAGCAAATAAGGAAAGAAGGGAGAGAGGAAGAGAAAAAAGAGGGAGAAAGGGAGATGAATTCTACTAACTAGATTACATTTAGATAGTAGCATTGATATTCCATATGTGAAGGGAAAAACGCATACATTTTACAGATCTGTAAATATCTGCTCATTTACATCTAAGCTTTTATTTATTTATTTATTTATTTTTCAGAGACGTTTTTGTTTTAGGGCACGTGTGCTCTCCAGAAAGACAGAGAGACAGAAAGACAGAAAGCAAGAAATCACCCCCCCACACCCAGGGGGAATGGCCACGCCACACTTGGGATCTTGGGCACGCATGTGTGCCTAGACTTGAACCGCAGTCGACTACATGGGAGTCCAGCGACGTAGCCATTATGCCATCTCCTGGTCCCTCATTTACAGCTAAGCTTTAAGACTATAAATATTCTAACTAGCTCCCCATTTTAACCCAAATGACTAATACAGAAAATATTTGTCAGAGATTCTAAAAAGTTTGATTACTTTTGAATTTATGGAAGTTGGAAAAGTTCAAAGTAATAGAATCCCTTCAAGTCATAGGTACCGTTGAATTCATTTGCCCTTGTGTTCACTACTGTATTCCCCAAGACTCAGTAAAATCCTCATGGAAAGTGGTTAATCTCCATAATGGGTGTTAGAGTCATCTGGAAAAGCCAGCATTATAACAGGATTAACTCTGCAATTATGCATGGTGGCTAATTACTGTGATTTGTTATTGTAATGACCGGTCTGAGGCAGAGTACCATCCTGCGGAGTTAAGAACCTCTGAAACTCAAGCAGGAAGGACCCTCAGGAAGTTAGGGCAGAGTCTAGACTGAGTACAAACAAGAGCTAACCTCTTTCAAAGACCTCATTAGGTATTTTTCTTTTCAAATTATACTACTTTTAAATTCAGAAATGTAATGACAGTAAAGAAGACTTGGCCAGTCTGAGAAAGAAAATAAAATCACTATGTTCCTATAATTTTTAAGTCACAAGACAAAAATACAATTTTAGGTCACTTCAAGAGAGTTTTTAAATGATTTGTTTTTAATGCTAGAGGGCAAGTGCTCATAGGAGCGTGCTAAAGAGAGACAGAGATGGAGAGAGAAAGCACCCCCTAACACACACACACACAAACATACACACACACACACACACACACACACGAATTGTCATACCACAATCTTTACTTCTCCAATTTTCCAACCTGTCAGAATTCTTAGTGAGGTCGACCTTGGTGTCTTTTTCAGGCCACCAGGGCCAGGATTCAAACTGATTAGCCATGTGAGAGCTGGCTCCCTTAATTACAAAATTGTAAAACTGGCCGATAAAATGAAGTAGTTTTAAAATCTCTAACCAATAAAATTAAGACATTTATCAACCTTTATAAGACTTTTTCTTTTAAATGTAAATGCATTACATATATCTATTTAAAATCAGTAGAATGGGGGTGGGGGGAATCTACTGCTTTAACTATATACTTGAACCTCTGTGTGAACCATTTCTATTCCAAATTTTCTCTATTCTATTTAGATCTGCCCCGATTCCATAAGTATGACAAAAAGTCATACCCAATAATAAAATCATTTACTCTCGTATCCAGTCACCCTTGGGATGATAATTTTGATGAACAACCATAACTAGACCTAAAGGAATTTTCTCGGATTTATGCAAGAGGGAAAAAATAGATACTGAAATTTTGATAATGCTAAGTTTCAGTATTTTAAGATTGGAATCTGGATTGGTTTGGTCAGTACATCAGCTTTATTACTTTTTAAATTTTTATTCAACAGAAAACTTTACATTCTCCTGTTTATCAAATGTTTCTTCCTCTTGTGTCTCATTACTATTTTTCATGAACACTAAAATGAATATTATATGTCTATTTTCTATTCTATATCAATAAATTATCTTCCTAAGGCAACTAATTTATATGGAGTAACCGTCTTTCATAGAATGAAGTTAACTTGACCACAAAGAAGAAACCTATGACACACTAATGAAATTTAAAAGCTAAATCATGTTACATTTAATCTTTGAATTGTAATATAATCATTGGACAGCTAACTGGAAATCAGAATTGCCAATTCTTCTAAGATGAAAACATTCAAATTTTAGAATAGAACTACAGATATATTTTAGCAGTTTACTAGTATCAAGATCATTTCAATAGACTTAAGTGACCTTTAAAGAAGAGGGAAAAGTGAGGGTGTCAAAATGTTTTCCTTTTTTTTTTTTTTTTTAAGGTTTTTGCTATAGGGAGTGTGCACTCGCCAGAAAGACAGAGGAAGACAGAAAGCGAAAAATCACCCTCCTGAGGGGATGGCCACACCACAATCCCTTCTACTCCATTCTCTTCTCTGGATCTTGGGAATACATGCACACGCGCACGGCATGAGTTTAAGCTGCCAGATCTGGGACTTGAACCATGGTTGACTACATGGGAGTCCAGCAACACAGCCATTACGCCAACTGCTGGTCCCCAACATGTTTTCTTTTTCTTTTTTTTTTTTTTTTTTGGAGAGGTTTTCACTACAGGGCGTGTGTGCTCGCCAGACAGAGAGAGACATAGAGACAGAAAGCAAGAAATCACCCCCCAGAGGGGATGGTCACGCCGCAATCCCTTCTCCTCCATTCCCCTCTTGGGATCTTGGGCACGCACGCACACGCACCCGGCGTAAGTTTTAAGCCACCGGGGCCGGGACGCGAACCGCGGTCGACTACGTGGGAATCCAGCGACATAACCATTACGCTAACTGCTGGTTCCCCCAAAATGTTTTCTTAATACATATGAAGAATATTTATTCTGAGATAAATATCATTATACACTTTCAAATATCTTTAAGTTCCTATGCTGAATTTTCATTTTGTAATTGTTCTTAGGCAACATTCTCATATTCAAAAGTATCATAATTTCCTTTAAATTCATTGTTTTGTTTTGTTGTTGTTGTTTTGTTTTTTTTTTTTTTTGGAGAGATTTTCACTATAGGGCGCGTGCGCTCGCCAGACAGACAGAGAGAGACATTAGAGACAGAAAGCGAGAAATCACCCCCCAGGGGGGATGGTCACGCCGCAATCCCTTCTCCTCCATTCTCCTCTCGGGATCTTGGGCACGCACGCACACGTGCCCAGCGTGAGTTTTAAGCCACCGGGTCCGGGACACGAACCGCGGTCGACTACGTGGGAGTCCAGCGATATAGCCATTACGCTAACTGCTGGTTCCCTAAATTCATTGTTTTCAAGCAGACTTCATTTAAATTTTTAACCTGCACTACTACCAAAACATATGGGACAAGAGTTTAGAGAACAAAACAAAAACAAACAAACAAAAAGGCAAAGAAAAGAAAGCATAGGGCCAGCCATGGTATGGTGATTGAGATGGCTGGATCCCACATGGACGATTCCATGGTTCAAGTCCCAGACCAGGGAGCTTGAAAGACATGCTGGGTACATTTGCATGTGTACCCAAAAATCCCCAGAGGAGAATGGAGGAGAAAGGACTGTGATGAGGTCATCCCCACTGGAAGGTGATTTCTCACTTTTCCTCTCTCTCTCTTTTGGTCTTTCCAATGAGCATATGCACCATATAGCAAAAAAAAAAAAAAGAAAAGAAAAAGAAAAAAATTAAAGAAAAGAAAGTAGAAATAAGCAGGAGGAAACATGAAAACATTCATCTACTACATCAGCAAGAGTATAAGGTACTCTCCTCTGAACTGAAATGTCATAGCTCACTAGGAACAATAACAAGGAGGCCAGTGTATTATAACTTTTAAAATATTAGATTGTACAACACAAGAAATGAGAAGACAGAGACAGCCATGAACAAGACTCACAGCTGGAAGTTTCCTGAAAGAGATGGCATTTAAGCCAGCATTTGGAGTTGAGGTAGAGGGATTTGAGTCAGCAGCAAAGTGGGAAAAGGGCATCCCAAGTCAAGAGGAACAAAGACCTTCAAATGAAATAAAGCAATGTCTTGGACAAGAGTTAGAAAGAAATGACTGATTATAATTAAAGGCTTTTTATAGCAATGTTAACACCTTTTTTCCACTGGACTGTGGATTATTATCTGTATTTTACTATTTAATATTATTATTATTACCCACATGTAATAGGATAGTAAACTGAGACACAGAACAGCTAAGTGTCTTGCCCACGGCCACATGATTATTTTATGAGGAGAATGCAGCACTCCTTCCACTCTGCCGCCCTTACTCACCCCAGGGAACATGTGAGGAAGGACAGCACAGTAGGGCAAGGATATGGAAAAGACTTAATCCATCTGCAAGAGGCTTGAGTATGTGGATGAAGTGATGACAATACTGTTTCAATAGTATTAATCTTGCTGCTGTGAACAAAACAAATCTTAATTGACATAGTGCTGAGCCAAGAAAAGCACTTCACAAGCTGGTGAGGTAATCCATGAGAAAAGTGTTGAAAGCCCAGGCGAGGGTGGCTACAGTGGGACAGAAAGAAACAAATACAAAAAATATGACAAAGAAAAAAAAAAACAAAATTTGATGAAGGAGATAAAGTAGTTTAAAATCGTCTTTCTGTCTGGCAGCAGCCGTCAGGTAAGCCAAGATGGGTGCCTACAAGTACATTCAGGAGCTACGGAGGAAGCAGCAGTTCAATGGGACTCACTCAGCCAGACAAAGTATGCAGATTGTGATATAAGCCAAAGCAAGGTTATGTCATATATAGGATTATGTGTGTCATGGAGGCCACAAACACCCAGTCCCCAAGGATGCAGCCTGTCCCTCATGGTGCTAACCAGCTGAAGTTTGCTGGAAGCCTCCAGTCTTGCAGAGGAGTGAGCTGGACGCCACTGAGGGGCCCTTAAGAGATCTGAGGGCCCCTTGTTACTGGGTTGGTGAAGATTCAACATACAGATTCTCTGAGGTTATCCTCACTGATCCATTCTACAAAGTTGTCAGAAGAAACTCTAACACCCAATGGATCACCAAAGCAATCCATAAGCACAGGGGATGTGTGGACTGACATCTGCAGGTCGCAAGAGCTATGGCCTTAGAAAGGGTCACAAGTTTGGGACCAGCAGTTAGCATAATGGCTACGTCGCTTGACTCCCACATAGTCGACCGCGGTTCGAGTCCCGGACCCGGTGGCTTAAAACTCACGCCGGGTGTGTGTGTATTCTTGCCCAAGATCCCAAGAGGAGAATGGAGGAGAAGGGATTGTGGCATGGCCATCCCCCTGGGGGGTGATTTCTCACTTTCTGTCTCTCTGTCTCTCTCTTTCTGGTGAGCACACATGCCCTATAGCAAAACCCTCTCAAAAAGAAAACAAAAAAGAAAAAAAGAAAGGGCCACAAATTTCACCACACTATTAGTGGTTCTCCCCATACAGTTTGGAGAAGGCACAATACTCTCCAACTCCATCATTACCGCTACTATAAGAAATGTTTGTGAAATTCATACCTAATAAATAATTTAGGACAGTCTTGTCTGCTTATAAGTGTTATATGTCTGTTAAACTAATCTACAGATTGTTTCATGAATCCTTTTCAAATTATGAAAGTTCCAAGTGCAATAATGTTTGAGGACTATAAATGATAGTGTATCTTATTTCTAATAACATAAGCTTTTTTCTTATTAGAGAGTTATCTTATCTTATTAGAGAGTTACATGTAGGTGTTTAAAACATCATGCATAGTATACTAGGTATAAAATAAATGCTTTCGGGGCTGGCAGGTGGCATGGTGGTTGGGGGTGCTGGACTCCCACATGGCCGACTGCAGGTTGAGTCCCAGACCTGGCGGCTTGCTTTCTCACTTTCTCTCTCTCTCTTTCACTCTTTTGCTCTCAGGTCAAATTAAGATAAGTAAATAAATAGTTAAATAAAAATAATTCTTAAAAAATAAATAAATTATTCAAAATGGCGGGGGGGAAGAAGTTTAAGATGAAAGCATCAGATAAAAACAGGTAGCATGGTTTATCACGAAATTATCAGACTCAACACCTTCCCCCTTACTCTCCTTCCTGGGCATTTTCTCCTTCTCACTACCCATTTTCCAGTTTCTAACTCTATCATTTCATTTATTCATTCATTCATATTTGGCAGGCCTACACTGAGCTGGATAGTCGGTTTAGCTCTTAAAAACATATCACAGGTACAGAAATGCAATAGCAAAATTAATTAATTGTTTACTCTACTATGCCGGATACTATTCTAAATGTTTTATATTAACTCAGTTGACTCCCACCACAATTCTATAGGGTAAGCAAAGTTATCATATACTTTAAAGAGAGGAGTAAACTGAGGCAAAGTTACACAATTAGTAGGTGTTAGAACCTGGACTACAGTCAGACCCAAGCAGTCTCACTCCAGAAGCCACCCAACTAAATTACTCTGCCGTACTATCCTCAAAAACCTTTAAGCAGTTTCCATATTTTTGTAGCTTCCATCACAGCACAGTCTTAGAAGTTTCAGAAAAATTGTGTGATGTAAGTGTATCAGAAGATTTTAGATCCCTAGAATTTAGAAGTTTGCCGATGAGAAGACATGGACCTTATTGATAATGCCCTAATCACTCGGCTGTATGGGGAGGAGCGTGCCATTGACTCTGTGAGGAATAATCACAAAGGCACATGAAGCAGCTTGCACAAATTCACAGCCTGACTTTCAAACTTTATTTAAAAAACAATAGAAAATTATAAACATTTATCTCATCGACCTTCCCATCTTGAGGCATAATCACACTGTCCTTCTGAAACTTCCTAAATTATTTCTTGCATTTCAATTACTCAGTCAGAGAAAGAAATTTGCATACACACAAAAAAGTTGCAGCTATTTAATTCAAAAGAGGATTTTCACTTGAAGCAAAATAAGGAAGAAATAGAAAAGATCTGAATCCCAACAGTGAAACCTGTCAAGCTAAGAGCTGAATGAACACATGCTTCTAGAGTCCCAGTCAAATTAACCCCATGAGAATAGCACCCATATTCATCTAACCAGGACTCAAAACTCAGAAGCAATTAAGAAGCAGCTGATAAACTAGACCACATGAAAAGAGCATGCAATTAGCAAAGTGATCAATTCTGATATCAGGTACATATCATGGGTTGCCCAACCACTACCCTATCAAACCTGTCCCCTGGAAGGATGCCAATGACTTCTAATTGCTTTCTTCAATCCACTTTCTTCTTGATCACATCGTCTTTTCTGGGTTCTCTCCTCCCTTGGTTTCAATTATCTTCTTCCCCTTGCACTCCAGACCTAGGTGTCCTGTAATTAGCAGTAGTATCATTATTATTCCCTAACGCCTCTTCTTCTCAACCCCTGATGTGGCTGTCCTCAAAAGTTCAAGATTAGACCTCTGCTCATTTCTCCCTAAATTCCTTCCCTTAGGAATCCTAACCACTCCCAATGTCTACTACTCTGAACTTTCCCCTTAATGGCAGCCCTATGACTACTTAAAAAAAGGGGGAAGGGGACTAGTAAATGGTGTAATGGTTACGGCACTGGACTCCCACGTAGTTGACAATGGTTAGAGTCTTGGACCTGGCAGCTTAAAAAAACTCACACCAAGCACATGTGCATGTATGCCCCAAATCCCAAGAGGAGAATGGAGGAGACAAGATTGTGGCATGACCATCCTTCATGGTGGGGGAGTGACTTCTCACTTTCTGTCTCTGTGTCTCTCTCTGTATCTCTGGCAACCGCATGCACCCATAGCAAAAATCTCTCTAAATAAATAAATATTTAAATTTTAAAATTTTTAAACAAATATCCAGTTATTACCTCAAATTCACATGTCAAACCTTCCTTACAACTTGCCTTCATTATTTTATCACATTCACATTCACTTACTGCTAAAACCCCTCTCTGAACTCCCTCAGCACCCTGATCATGCCTCAGTCATGGAGCCAAGATTACACCAGTAATGATCCCTGATTCACAGGCATATTTGTTTGCCTCTCCAAGTACTCGTTCAGGAAGAGAAACTGATCTTAGCCACTTATGTAACCTGTATTGCAGGTGCTCAATAAAACCTGTTACAGGAATTAATAAATTTAAAAATATGGGCAATCTGTTCCAACCAAACTGGTCCATTTAGAGTCTCCACCTACTTGGCATTTTCACAGTTCCCACTTCCCAGAATGGTCCTCTCTCCACTATAGTACACACAAAATAAATGCTACCCATCCTTCACAAGACTCAATTTAAATGTCACCTGCATGAAACTCTGTCAGAGGGCTCTCTTCCAACATGAACCCCTGACTCATTAGTCTTACAATATCATTTCTGGGTCATGAAAATTGCCATCTTTGTAGCTATCACACCAGATTCAAAAGCAGGTCTTAACATAAACTAACTTGCTACTCTGGACAAATTTCTAATAATAATAGCACCTACCTTAAGGAATTTGGGGGAAGATTATAGAAAAGTACCCATCTAGAAAATGCAGATGCTCAGGAAATGTTACAACTTTCTCTCCACACCCCAACTATTCACCATCATTCACATTTGCATAGCACTTCAAGTTATCAGTATATATACTGTCTTCTCAAATAGACTGTAAGGACTGGGTAAAATACTTAAGGACAGGAGCTAAACCTCATTCACCTTTCTATCTTATAAACATCTACCAATGTGCTTTACATAGAGACACAATAAAAGCTGAGAACATGTAATGAACATGCAATGGAATTTCAGTTAGAGTAGACTGTGGCAATCAAACAAAAAGGGTGCCAGACTAGAATAATAAATTTTCATTCGATTTAGCTGTAAAACTATTACATGGCATCTCTGTCATTTCACTCATGCCAAAGGCTGATTTCAACAAATGACAGTGTAAATAGACAAATTAATTTCTAAAGTATACAAGTTAATAGGCAATCCTTGGTAGTAACATTAAAGATGGCTTAAATTTAATGTTACCGTGTCAGAAAACTCTCTATATCTGTATTTCTTTTCCATGTACTTTTAAGCAAAGGTTTCTTTTCACATGGTATTTTACTTAACCTGACTATAACAAAGATCTTTTCATACCACTTGTTAATTAATTGAAACTGAATTGAAATTTTTATATTTTCCACTGAGACAAAAAATTATAGGTTAATACTAGAGCAAAACTGATAAGATCAAGATTCAAAATCTGTGATAATTACAGGTAAAATTAACCAAAATGTCTCTTTAATTTTTTTTTTCTTTCCAAATAGCTTTCATTAATATCAAGGTTTCAGCATCCTCTCTAAAATGATGGAATTTTTTTCTATCCTGATTTATCATAGCCTTCCTTTTCTATATATTATCTTCATCAAGAATCAATTCCCATGGTTGAGTTTCTTTTTTTCTTTTAACTACTGTCCCATTTGCATGTGCTAACAAGTTGGAGGAGTGGCAATTTGTTGGGTAGTAACCTCCACTCTAACAATCAACTTGTCATTACTACTCCCAACCACATTCTCCTTCTCTGCAGAAACTATTCCCATAGTTTTCATAAACTAGAATGTACAGCTATGAATTTAATTTGAAAAAACAATTCCTAATGGAAGAGTGTAAGTCAAATCTCTAGTCTTTCAATAGTTTCATGCAGCCAGCTTCTTTTTGTACTGTTTAGTTTTTTCCCCATGGAGAGAAGTTTGTGGATGATAATGTCTCTAGTGTCCCCAACTGGACTGGTGAGAAAAGTATTCATGTTGGAACATTCACTTTACATGCTAAGTGACATATGTGATTGAATGCATAAAAGAAATGAAAATTAAATTTAATTAAATATTAAAAAATAATTAGAAGCATTCAGTTCTATCAAACTGAAGCCACCAGAGCATGTATATTGGTACAGTAGGAAAGAGCCAATGGCCAAAAGTCAAAAGACCCAATTTCCAATCACACACCAACCACCTAGGAAAAATCATAACCCACCTCACCCTCAATTTCCTCTTTCATAAATTAAAAATAACAATCAATCTTATCTCAGCAGCTTATTCCACAGATTTTAAAATCATTATATCACAAATAATATTATATGATTATAAAACATGTGTGAATATATATAAAAATGTTTTGAACAGCAGTGTCATAGCCTATGGATAGATATAAAATAATTTTATAGCATGTATTAAAATCCTCAATTGAATACTTCACCACACAACCTGTTAATACCAAATTCTATGCACAGCACATGCAAGGAAAAAAATTTTAATTAAGAAACAGAACCTAGCTCAGGAATATATATGCAGTCTAATTCAGAATTTTTACAAGCGTCATTCTCTAATCTGAATTTATATTATTCGTTTGTTTCTTTTAAACTGGCAGACAGCATGAGCACTGGTCAGAGAGAGACAGACAGAAAGAGGGAGAGAAAGAGATGGAGAAATCAACCCCCAAGGAGGCTTGGTTACACCACAGTCCTTTCTCCTCCAGTCTTCCTTCCCGTCAGGATTTTGGACAGCTATGTGCCCAGTTTGTTTTTTCAGGCCACCCACTGGGACCAGGATTTCAACTGTTGTTGGCCATGTAGGCTGCAGCTCCCTTTTTATAACATCTATACTATGCCTTTTTGGTCAGTCAGAACTTAGTATAAAGTTCTTGCACATATCTTGTGCTAAGAATTTGTGCATTATGGTCTACGTATAATCCTTAACTATTATGAGCTGTAAAGTATAAAATAACCCAGAATAATTTCATGATTTCAGATTTTGTTTAAAGTTGGAAATAATAACATCATTAAATGAGGAGATTCTTCATCATTACTCATTTCCACTTCCCGAAGCAAAATATCAATATACTTTCATTCTCCAAATAAATTAAAATACCCCTTTATACACACAAACACACACACCTCCAAAATTGTGCTTCCATGGATTTAACTTTTTATTTGTGGCAACATCTGAACACTATCATATGCTTTTGACTATATTTTCAGTTGCTCAGTTTTCTAAAGGATCCTTATCACATCATTATTCAGGCAGACTCTATGCTATCTTCTGTTCTGAGTAGTTAAAATATGAGTTGTAAAAATCTATCAAAATTTATCTTACACATGACCAAAAATTTTTATTTTAACTATAATTTCATCCAAATCTTGTGAACTTTATGTGCAATCCGAATTAATGCTAAGAAAAATGGACTTCAACAGTTGCTCAACATTCTTCAAAAACTGAAAAAGCGTAATGAAACATAGACTCATCTGAACTCCACCCATTTTTCAATTTCAACATTGCAAACCTCCTGTCTGTTCTTAGGACAAATTCAAAACTGAACATATTGGGATTGGTTATTAGTGAGATAATTTATGCAATCTCTAGCTAAAGGTGCTAAGTTGGCAAAAAGAAAACCATGCAACTAAGCAAACCCTAATACATTTGGGACACACCCTCTCAGTATATAAAGGCTTGCCACTGTCCTTGGTAGTGAGCACTCCCTGGGCTAAACAGCATCACGATGTCTGTTCGGTACAGCTCAAGCAAGCAACACTCTTCCTCCCGCAGTGGAGGAGGAGGAGGTTCATCCCTCAGAATATCGAGCAGCAAAAGCTCCCATAGTGGAGGATTTAGCTCAGGAGGGTTCAGTTCTGGTTCTTTCAGTCGTGGGAGCTCTTCAAGAGGTTGCTTTGGAGGCTCCTCAGGTGGCTATGGAGGAGGATTAGGAGGAGGTAGCTTTGGTGGAGGCTATGGAAGCAGCTTTGGTGGGGGCTATGGAGGAAGCAGCTTTGGAGGCGGCAGCTTTGGAAGTTGTGGCTTGGGTGGGGGCAGCTTTGGTGGTGGTGGCTTTGGTGGAGGTGGCTTTGGTGGGGGCGGCTTTGGTGGGGGCAGCTATGGAGGAGGCTTTGGTGGTGGATTTGGAGGGCATGGTGGTCTTCTTTCTGGAAATGAGAAAGTAACCATGCAGAATCTGAATGACCGCCTGGCAAACTACTTGGACAAAGTTCGGGCTCTCGAAGAATCAAACTATGAGCTGGAAGGTAAAATCAAGGAGTGGTATGAAAAGCATGGCAACTCAGGGCGGCGAGAGCCTCGTGACTACAGCAAATACTACCAAACCATTGAGGATCTAAAAAATAAGGTAAGGGATAGTTTTAAATTCAACTTTAGGCCTATTACTCAACCATGTGATTCAGATGAATGAATCTTAAATGAAGCACAATGCAGCTGTTTTACTGTGTTTGTTTATTTTTCTTTCAAAAGTAATCCAGTCTTATCAAAGACAAATACCTTACATAGCACTCTTCATCCAGGAAGTGTACTGTCTGTATTACAATACAGTTTTAATGAGTGTATAATGAGTTCATGGCTCAAATATGTTAGATCATTTACAAATAAATCAGAAGAAAATATTACTCAGATTGATAAGTAAGCCATATTCAGTACCAACACTGTAAGATACATGAATTCTCCAATATGGAAATGGGATATTGACTGCCTCTAAGGGATTTGTGAATTGCATCCACTGTGCAGCAATTTCTATTATATTTATTTATAAGTATCTGTAATAAGTTAAATAAATACATTTGTGACTCACTCAAAAGTTTGCTGAGATACATGGAAATCAATAGTATAAAAGAAATGGGTACACTTGCAGGAATATATCTATATAATTTAAGAAAAGATGACACAGGCATAGAAGAGTAAAGAAACTTCAAGAGAAAAAAACTATTCAAATTTAAGAATATGGGTAAGCCTGCAGTATTTCATTTTTAAAATTAAAAATCTACCCAGGATCTTGTAAGATAACATAAAAATGCATTTTATCTAAGCCACTATAAAAGCCATCTCTGCATCTGATCTCTCATTGAATAACTGTGCCTCTTCCTCCAGATCCTCAACCTAACAACTGACAACGCCAATACCCTGCTTCAGATTGACAATGCCAGGCTGGCAGCTGATGACTTCAGGCTGAAGTAAGTTAAGTGAATATGGGACAATACTATCAAATACATCAGTGGATTTTAACAGTGACTATGGATGTTCTCAATAGCATTCACATTTTCTTGAATTCATTCAAAGTGAAACAGTATTGGAGTTGTCTGAGAGATTTTAAATTTCAATATTACCTTTGCTGGCAATATTAAAAGAAGAAAATGTGTTTTAAAGTAATTGCTGGGCAGATGGCCTGATGGTTACATCACTGGACTCCCACATGGCCAACTACAGTTCAAGTCCCAGACACAGCAGCCTGAAACACGCCAGGCACATTGCCTGTGTGCCCAAAATCCCTAGAGGAGACTGGAGAAGGGAAGCAGTGTGGCCATCCCTGGGGTGTGATTTCTCCATTTCTGCCTCTCTGTCTCTCCGGCGAGTGCACACACTCTATAACAAAAATCCCTCTAAGAAAAGTAATAACGATAAAGTGATTGCCAAGCTTATTTACATTAAGCCACTAATATTCCTATTTGATTTAGTATATAACAAATACTGCCATAATATGAAATACTCTGTATTTACTTTTTAAACAGTTTCTGCCCAGGAATATATACATCCCTTACATAAGTTATATCCAGTATATGCATCGTGCTTGTTTCAGGTATGAGAATGAGGTGGCTCTGCGCCAGAGTGTGGAGGCTGACATTAATGGCCTGCGCAGGGTGCTGGATGAGCTGACCCTGACCAAGGCTGACCTGGAAATGCAGATTGAGAGTCTGACTGAAGAGCTGGCCTTCCTGAAGAAGAATCATGAAGAGGTAATGCAAAAATTATACTTCCCCAGCCAAAACATAGTTCATTACTGTAATAGGGCAGCTATTAAAACTTCCTTTTCCTCAAACAGGAAATGAAAGACCTCCAGAACGTGTCTACTGGTGATGTGAATGTGGAAATGAATGCTGCCCCAGGTGTTGATCTGACTCAACTTCTGAATAACATGAGAAACCAATACGAACAACTTGCTGAACAAAACCGCAAAGATGCCGAAGCCTGGTTCAATGAAAAGGTATATAATTTTTCTCATAGTGAAGTTCATGGAGTTTTTGTTATCGCTTCAGAATTTTCTCATCTTTCACCTATTTTTAATACCCTAGAGCAAGGAACTGACTACAGAAATTGATAGCAACATCGAACAAATGTCCAGCCATAAATCTGAGATCACTGAACTGAGACGCACTGTTCAAGGTCTGGAAATCGAACTACAGTCCCAACTGGCCCTGGTAGGTTAACTCCTCAACTTTATCATACAAAGTTTCATGCTCACATAAGAATATGCAAGGCAAGAGACAAAGGCAGAATTGGGAGTAAAACGTAGAACTAAAACTGAAGCTCTATATAAACAGGAAAAAAGTACTCTTAGCGCTGACCTAAAACAGTGCTGAAATTGAAACGCTGCCATTAAACATAAATTCTAGCCATCTCCCTTATTCTTCTATATGATGTCTTATCAAATTATTAACTCGGGTTCACTATATACAACTGAACAATGAGGTCACTAAAGCACAATAAAATACTCTTTTTTCAGAAACAATCCTTGGAATCCTCCTTGGCAGAAACAGAAGGTCGCTACTGTGCTCAGCTCTCACAAATTCAGGCCCAAATCTCCTCTCTGGAGGAACAGCTGCAACAGATTCGGGCCGAAACCGAGTGTCAGAATGTAGAATACCAACAACTCCTGGACATCAAGATCCGACTGGAGAATGAAATCCAAACCTACCGCAGCCTGCTAGAAGGAGAGGGAAGGTAAGCTTAAATACTGAGAAGTTATTCCAATTGCTTTTATTCAATATTCCAAATGGCAAGGCTCATTCAAACGCCAAGGAAATGCTAGAAGTCGAGAAGGCTGGCGCACGGAAGGGGCAAAATAGAGAAAAAGGCGTATGCCTCAGTCTCACTTTCTCATGAATGTGGCCCAAGAAAGATCCTTAGGGTTGTGTGTATTTACGATTGTTTCGACAAGATGAGTTCAAAGTACATACTTGGCAGGGTTGTATTTCTTCAAAACATGTTTTGTTTATTCCAAAAGTAACGACAATCAGGAGAGCGATAACACCCACCGTGTCCCGACGTGGAGCTAGGCTAATATGTCCCCTCACCCCGTTTAGTTCCGGCGGCGGATCCCACGGAGGCGGGCGCGGAAGTTCCGGTGGCGGCTACGGAGGAAGTTCCGGCGGCGGATACGGCGGCGGCCACGGGAGTGGCCACGGAAGCAGTTCCGGTGGAGGTCACGGGGGCAGTTCCGGCGGCGGCTACGGGGGGGGCCACGGGGGGGGGTCCGGCGGGGGGCACGGGGCGGGGG